>NC_092731.1:32078354-32258153 GCF_047496885.1 Scyliorhinus torazame
GCGGGGATATGGGGGAGGGGGGAAAAGGGGGATATGGGGGATATGGGGGATATGGGGGAGGGGGGATATGGGGAGGGGGATATGGGGGATATGGGGAAGGGGGGATATCGGGGAGGGGGGATATGGGGGAGGGGGGATATGGGAAGGGGGGATATGGGGGATATGGGGAGGGGGGGATTTGGGGGAGGGGGGATATGGGGGAGGGGGAGATATGGGGATATGGGGGAGGGGGGATGTGGGGGAGGGGGGATATGGGGGAGGGGGGATATGGGGGAGGGGGGATATGGGGAGGGTGGATATGGGGAGGGGGGATATGGGGGAGGGGGGATATGGGGAGGGGGGATATGGGGGAGGGGGGATATGGGGGAGGGGGGATATGGGGGAGGGGGATATGGGGGAGGGGGGATATGGGGGATATGGGGGAGGGGGGATATCGGGAGTGGGATATGGGGGATATGGGGGAGGGGGGATATGGGGTGGGGGATATGGGGGAGAGGGGGATATGGGGGATATGGGGAGGGGGGATATGGGGGAGGGGGGATATGGGGGGATATGGGGGAGGGGGGATATGGAGGATATGGGGGAGGGGGGAAATGGGGGAGGGGGGATATGGGGGAGGGGGGATATGGGGGATATGGGGGAGGGGGGATATGGGGGAGGGGGGATATGGGGAGGGGGATATGGGGGATATGGGGGAGGGGGGGATATGGGGAGGCTCACCCTGCCTGCTCTGACGAGGTCGTTCACCTTCTTGTGGCACTGGGTGCCTGTCCGTGGTGTCAGGGCCACAGCGGTGACGGCCTCTGCCACTTCCCTCCACAGACGCCGGCTGTGGCGTGGGGCAACTCTGCGGCCGTGCCCGGGATACAGGGCGTCCCTCCTCTGCTCCACCACGTCCAGGAGCGCCTCCACATCGCGTGACTCGAACCTCGGGGCTGAGCGACGTCCAGCCATCCAGTCGGGTGTTGCGGTCGGGTGTTCCGGTCGGTTGGGGGGGAGCAGCGCGGCCTTATGAGCCGTCACGCCGTGCAGCGCGTATGACGCTGCACGGCGTGAACCACTGCGCAAGCGTGGATCCCGTTACGTTGCTCCCATTTTTATGTTTTATGACGTGACGCAAGTGGGATTTGCGCCGTTTTTTGCGCCGATCGGCGGACTTTCCGCCGATAATGGAGAATTTCGCCCCAGATGTCCTCACTTCTCAGTATTTTGCTCAGAGAATCCAAGCCTACAAGCCCCGCACCAGAACAACAGGGGCTGGATTCTCCGAAGCTCCGCGATTGTCCGGAGAATCGGCTCCGACGTCGAAATCGCATCTGACGCGGTTTGGCACCGATTTGCAATTCTCAGCACCCCCCCCCCCCCCCCCCCAAATGTCGGAATCGCGGCACCCCGCCGCACGGCCCGGAGAATCGCGGTAAGTGCCCCGACAACCGATTCTCCGGGGCCTGAGCGTTTCTGCTGCCCGGATGGACTGAAGTCCCGAAGGCGTGGTTCTAACCACGTGTAAAAATCCGGGAAGCCGGCGTGCTGGCTGAAGCGGCTGCGAGAGGAGGTAGGAGTTGGCGTGGGGGGGGGGGGGGGGCTGCGAGCTCCCGTTACGGACACGGGCCGTGCTTTCTGCCAGGGTCGGGGTGGGGATGGGAAGGGGGGGGGGGCGAACAGGCCGAGCAGTCGGGGAGCATTCGGCATGACAGGGCGGTGCCCACGCAGCACGGTGCCATTACGGCCGCCACCTTGTTGGCCACCCACCCCGGGTGCTGGGTGAATGAATGGTTGACGGCCGTGTGTGTGGGTGCCACCCCCTCCCTGCCCACTCCACGCAACTGCCTGATGTGTTGGGCAGGTAGGTTCGATGTGGACTGCACTCGATGCAGGGAAGCTAGAAACAGACGTCTAACACAGGAGAAGATCCAACACAGTTTTATCCAACGATAGAACTGATATACATATTCAGCTGTGGGTCGACACTATACTGAACTGAGTGGAGACCTTGTAGTAGCCTGACCAGACTTACTAGCTACCGCATGGTGTTTGCACTGTGCTAGCTCACGGCCTCTGACTGTCTCAGTGGCTGGGTCCCGAGAGAGCGGGAAACCTAGTGCCCTCTGGCTTTATAGTGGTGGTGTCCTGTCTGGTGATTGGCTGCACTGTGTTGTGTGCTTACTGGTCATCCTGTGTGTCAATCACTGCCTGTCTGCATCTCGTTATATACATGAGTGGATATTATGAAACCGCCGACACCCACCAGTGCTCAGAGAGGAGGCGGAGGCTGCAGCAGGGGATCGGGCCCCAGAGGGGCAGGTGGCAGCCGCTCAGGCTGGAGGGCCGGCCGCCCAACAGGACGAGGGGGAGGAGGAGGTGGTGGTGCCGCTCACCCCCTCACCCCCACACCCCCTCACCACCGACCACCCTCACTCCCTCACTCCCTCACCCCCTCACCCCCTCACCACCGACCAACCTCACTCCCTCACTCCCTCACCCCCTCACCCCCACACCCCCTCACCACCGACCACCCTCACTCCCTCACCCCCACACCCCCTCACCCCCTCACCCCTCACCACCGACCAACCTCACTCCCTCACTCCCACACCCCCTCACCCCCTCACCCCCTCACCACCGACCAACCTCACTTCCTCACTCCCTCACCCCCTCACCCCCACACCCCCTCACCACCGACCACCCTCACTCCCTCACCCCCACACCCCCTCACCCCCTCACCCCCTCACCACCGACCAACCTCACTCCCTCACTCCCTCACCCCCTCACCCCCACACCCCCTCACCACCGACCACCCTCACTCCCACACTCCCTCACCCCCACACCCCCTCACCACCGACCACTCTCACTCCCTCACCCCCTCACCCCCTCACCACCGACCACCCTCAATCCCTCACCCACTCACCCCCACACCCCCTCACCACCAACCAACCTCACTCCCTCACCTCCACACCCCCTCACCACCGACCACCCTCACTCCCTCACCCCCTCACCCCCACACCCCCTCACCACCAACCAACCTCACTCCCTCGCCCCCACAGCCCCTCACCATCGACCACCCTCACCCCCTCACCACTGACCACCCTCACTCCCTCACCCCCTCACCCCCTCACCCTCACACCCCCTCACCCCCTCACTCCCTCACCACCGACCACCCTCACTCCCTCACCCCCTCACCCCCTCACCCTCACACCCCCTCACACCCTCACTCCCTCACCACCGACCACCCTCACTCCCTCACCCCCACATCCCCTCACCACCGACCACCCTCACCCCCTCACCCCCTCACCCCCACATCCCCTCACCACCGACCACCCTCACTCCCTCACCCCCACATCCCCTCACCACCGACCACCCTCACCCCCTCACCCCCTCACCCCCACATCCCCTCACCACCGACCACCCTCACTCCCTCACCCTCTCACCCCCACACCACCGACCACCCTCACTCCCTCACTCCCTCACCCCCACACCCCCTCACCACCGACCACCCTCACTCCCACACCCCCTCACCCCCTCACCACCGACCAACCTCACTCCCTCACCCCACACACCCTCACCCCCTCACCCCCTCACCCACCGACCACCCTCACCCCCTCACTCCTCACCACCGACCAGCCTCACTCCCTCACCCCACAACCCCTCACCCCCTCACCCCACACCCCCTCACCACCGACCACCTTCACTCCCTCACCCCACACCCCCTCACCATCGACCACCCTCACCCCCTCACCACCGACCAACCTCACTCCCTCACCCCACACACCCTCACCCCCTCACCACCGACCATCCTCACCCCCACACTCCTCACCACCGACCACCCTCACTTCCTCACCCCCTCACTCCCTCACCCCCACACCCCCTCAACCCCTCAACCCCACATCCCCTCACCCCCTCACTCCCTCACCACCGACCACCCTCACTCCCTCAACCCTCACCCCCACATCCCCTCACCACCGACCACCCTCACTCCCTCACCCCCTCACCCCCACATCCCCTCACCACCGACCACCCTCACTCCCACACCCCCTCACCCCCAACCAACCTCACTCCCTCACTCCCACACCCCCTCACCACCGACCACCCTCACTCCCTCAGCCCCTCACCCCCACATCCCCTCACCACCGACCACCCTCACTCCCACACCCCCTCACCCCCTCACCACCAACCAACCTCACTCCCTCACTCCCTCACCCCCTCACCACCGACCACCCTCACCCCCTCATCCCCTCACCACCGACCACCCTCACCCCCTCACCACCGACCAACCTCACTCCCTCACCCCACACCCCCTCACCCCCTCACCCCCTCACTCCCTCACCCCCACACCCACTCACCCCCTCACCACCGACCACCCTCACCCCCTCACTCCCTCACCCCCACACCCCCTCACTCCTCACCACCGACCAGCCTCACTCCCTGACCCCCTCATTCCCTCACCCCCTCACCACCGACCACCTTCACTCCCTCACCGCCACACCCCCTCACCCCCTCACCCCCACACCCTCTCACCACCGACCACCCTCACCCCCACACTCCTCACCACCGACCACCCTCACTTCCTCACCCCCTCACTCCCTCACCCCCACACCCCCTCACTCCCTCACCCCCACACCCCCTCACCCCCTCACCCCCACACCCCCTCACCCCCTCACCATCGACCAACCTCACTCCCTCACCCCCTCACTCCATCACCCCCTAACCCCCACACCCCCTCACCACCAACAAACCGCACTCCCTCACCCCCACAACCCCTCACCCCCTCACCATTGACCAACCTCACTCCCTCACCCCCTCACCACCAACCACCCTCACTCCTTCACCCCCTCACTCCATCACCCCCTAACCCCCACACCCCCTCACCACCAACAAACCTCACTCCCTCACCCCCACACCCCATCACCACCGACCACCCTCACCACCCCCACCACCGAACCGCCCACATGCACCCCCCCTCCATTATACATCCACCCGCGGCACGAGCTGGGGGCACTGGGCTGGCAGTGACAGCGGGTCTGGTCCACGGGATGGAGGATGATGACAGCCCGCTCTGCGATGAGCTCCGAGCTCCACATCGTTAGACAGTGTCTGACTCCTGCCCACAGCAGCACCTCCCACCTGGGAGATCCCTGCGTGCGTCCTGGCCCGTCCATCACACGGTCCTGTCGCATCACTGGGAAGGGGGTGATGGGGACGTGCGGGGGGGGGCTGCACGGCCCACCCACTGCGGCTCACTCTTCCATCACCCCTCACCCACAGTGTCCATCACTAACCCCCACACCCATTGGACAGAGCACACAGGCAGCTCACATCAGGGGAGTTGAGGTGCTGCGGTGTTCCGGCACTTCCCCCTCCCTCGGATTTCCCGATGGCCCCCGGGCTTCTCCATGGGACGGGGGTGCGAGCTGAGCCAAACCCCGAGGCCCCCCCACCACCTGGCGCAGCCAGTCCTGGATGCTCGCTCTGGACCATGTTAGCAGCCATGGGGCACAGGGCGTTGGCCATCCCTGACTGGGCCTGTGCGACGCTGGCCAGCACCTGGGCAATGGCACCGATGCTCTCAGCCATGCCCTGCTGAGACTGAGCCATGGCCTGCTGAGACTGTTCTGGGGAGACTGGGGAGGCAGTTCTGGTGGGCCCCCTCTGGTCTTCTCCCACTCCCGGGGATAGGCGCGGATTTTTCCTGGGGGGTGGGGGGCGGTGGGGGAGACAAACACAAGCAGCAACAGTGTTAGACGGTCCGATGCATACAGCCCAGGGGTTGGGTCTCTGATGGCATTGGTGCCCAGATCAGACGGCCATTGCAGCTGGCATGGGGGGTCAGGGTCAGGGTGGGCCCGTCCCCCTGGGTGGGGGGTGGGGTGGGGGATGGTGACTTGTGTGATGCACCGTCAATTACCACAAGACGAGGATGGTGGAACAATTGAGGCGTTATTGAGCAAAGATGTTGTGCCTCTTGTAGCTGGAACCAGAATGGCTGCAGTACCGGAGAGCACACACTTTTATACTCCGCCTGCTGGGCGGAGCCAGCAGGCAGGGATTTACCGTTGTACCCTTAATATACAGGCAGTGCCCTAATGCATATAATATGGAAATAGTGGTGACTACCACACTGTGTGTGGGGGGTAGGGGGGTTGGTGCCAGGGGCACAGAGCTGGGTACTCACCCTGGCTGCCCTGGGGAGGTTGTGCAGCTTCTTCCTGCACTGGGCGGCGGTCCTGGCCACCGGCCCAACGTCGCTGACGGCAGCTGCCACCTCCCCCCCGTGCACGCCGAACGATGACGCCTGATGTCCTGCGGCCCAGCCCGGGTTACAGAACCAGCCTCCTCCCCTGCACTGCATCCAGGAGGGTGTCCAATTCACCGTCCCTGAATCTCGGGGCTGCTGGTCTGGCGGCCAGCTTGCCTGCGACGGCTGTGTGTGTGGGGGGGGGGGGGAATGTTTTCCAGCTGCCACTCCCTCGGGAGCTTCCCATTGCGCCCGTGCTAGCCCTTTGTGGGCCGTTGAACAGCTGCACCTGGGGGCCCGATGACGCTGCCGTGAAACTCCACGGCCGGGATTCCCCGAAAATGGGGCTTTGCCCTCACGCCCGCCGGAAAACATTTAAAAAAAAAGTCTGAAGTGATTCTCCGACTCCAAGAGTGATAGCAGGGCCCCGGCGTGCGCCGCGCCGCTCCTGTTGCCGGTACGGGGCCCTGCACTACCGGCCGCGTGTCCGCGAATTCGCGCGGTGGCCGTTTTTATGCCGGCCCCGTGCAACGTGGCGGAGCCACACAGCGGGCAGGCGCGGAAGAAGATAGGCCACCCCTGGACCGTGCACGCCCGCCAATCGGTGGCCCCCGATTGCGGGCCAGGCCGTCGTGGAGGCCCCCCCGGAGTCTGATCCCCCCGCACCAGGAAGGCCACCGCGGCCTCGAGTCTGAGCTCCCTCCGGGTGAAACCACACGGGAACCACGCCGGCGGAACTCGACCGGCCCCGCGTCGACCTCGCAGGCGTGACTGGTGCCGATTCTCCGATCGCCGGCGAATCACGTCCCGGCGCCGGGGCCGATCGCGGGTCTGAGACCCCATTCTCCGCCCCCGCGCCGAGGGCGATTTCAGCGCGGAGGCTCGGAGAATCCCGGCCCACGGTTTTCACGGTGGAGTCAACACTTTGCCTCATTATCGGAGAATCCAGCCCCAGGTTCCTCAAACCTCTCACACGTTGAACAACAGCAAAATATTTGAATCAGCAGCCTAGGATTCTTCACCCGATTTGCATTTGCTGAGCTAATCTGGGTTGTAACCACCCCGAGAGCTGAATAAAAGAGGCATAGACACGGAGAGACAAACATCGATCACTCGGAGGCAACGAGAAGTCATGGAGTCCCCGAAAGTCACTGCCATCCTCATCGTGCTCGGAGGTAAGTGATCAACTGGAGACCTCAGGGATGTGCTGTAGGAGTGGGGGGAACAGCAAGTGAGGCAGCACCCAAAACTGGGGGAGATTCAGAACAGGGAATTGTCAATGAGAAAGAAGCTAAAGGAAATGTGAATACCTGAACTGGGAGTGTTTGATTGGGACAGAGTAGAGGGAGCTTTACTCTGTATCTAACCCAGTGCTGTACCTGTCCTGGGAGTGTTTGATGGGGACAGTGTAGAGGGAGCTTTACTCTGTATCTAACCCCGTGCTGTACCTGTCCTGGGAGTGTTTGATGGGGACAGTGTAGAGGGAGCTTTACTCTATATCTAACCTCGTGCTGTACCTGTTCTGGGAGTGTTTGATTGGGACATTGTAGAGGGAGCTTTACTTTGTATCTAACCCTGTGCTGTACCTGTGCTGTGAGTGTTTGATGGGGACATTGTAGAGGGAGCTTTACTTTGTATCTAACCCTGTGCTGTACCTGTGCTGTGAGTGTTTGATGGGGACAGTGTAGAGGGAACTTTACTCTGTATCTAACCTCATGCTGTACCTGTCCTGGGAGTGTTTAATGGGGACAGTGTAGAGGGAACTTTATCTGTAGCTAACCCCGTGCTGTACCTGTCCTGGGAATGTTTAATGGGGACAGTGGAGAGGGAGCTTTAGTCTGTAACTAACCCTGTGCTGTTCCTGTCCTGGGAGTGTTTGATGGGGACAGTGTAGAGGGAACTTTACTCTGTATCGAACCCCGTGCTGTACCTGTCCTGGGAGTGTTTAATGGGGACAGTGTAGAGGGAGCTTTACTCTGTATCTAACCCCGTGCTGTACCTGTCCTGGGAGTGTTTAATGGGAACAGTGCAGAGGGCGCTTTACTCTGTATCTAACCACTTGCTGTACCTGTCCTGGGAGTGTTTGTTGGGAACAGTGTAGAGGGAGCATTACTCTGTATCTAACCCCGTGCTGTACCTGTCCTGGGAGTGTTTGATGGAAACAGTATAGAGGGAGCTTTACTCTATATCTAAACCCGTGCTGTACCTGTCCTGGGAGTTTTTGACGGGGACAGTGTAGAGGGAGCTTTACTCTGAATCTAACCCCATGCTGTACCTGTCCTGGCAGTGTTTGTTGGGAACAGTGTAGAGGGAGAATTACTCTGTATCGATTCCCGTGCTCTACCTGTCCTGGGAGGATTTGTTTAGGACAGTGTGGAGGGAGCTTTACTCTGTATCTAACCCTGTGCTGTACCAGTTCTGGGAGTGTTTGATGGGAACAGTGTGGGGGCAGCCTTACTCTGTATCTAACCCCGTGCTGTACCTGTCCTGGGAGTATTTGATGGGGACAGTGTAGAGGGAGCTTTACTCTGTATCTAACCCCGTGCTGTACCTGTCCTGGGAGTGTTTGATGGTCAGATTGTGAAACTCACTACCACAGGGAATGTTTGATGTGAATATTATTGATGGCTTTGAGGGGAAGCTCGGTAAGTACATGAGGGAGAAAGGAATGGAATTTTTTTTTTTTTAGAAAATATTTTATTGAGGCATTTATCATTTTAACAATTTTAAACATCAAGTTTCAATAACAACAAAACCACAATATTATACCCGACAAACATCCTCGGGCACAAACCCCAGCCAACGTGGCTTACACAAACAGTGCCAACTTCCCCAACCACCTCCCTTGCCTCCCCTTCCCCCCTTCCTCCACCCCTCCCCCCCCACCTCCCTGCTTACAGCTTAACCTTTCTCAAAGAAATCGATGAACGGCTGTCACCTCCGAGCAAACCCCTGTAAACCCCTTGAGGCAAATTTCATTTTTTGAATCTGAGAAACCCTGCCGTGTCGCTAACCCACACCCCCGACTTTGGGGGCTCCGAGTCCCTCCACCCGAGTATCAGACCAGAAATCCATCAGAAAAAGGAGCAGAATTAGGCCACTCGGCCCATCGAGTCTGCTCCGCCATTCAATCATGGCTGATATTTTCTCATCCCCATTCTCCTGCCTTCTCCCCATAACCCCTGATCCCCTTATTAATCAAGAACCTATCTATCTCTGTCTTAAAGACACTCAGTGATTTGGCCTCCGCAGCCTTCTGCGGCAAAGAGTTCCACAGATTCACCACCCTCTGGCTGAAGAAATTCCTCCTCATCTCCGTTTTAAAGGATCGTCCCTTCAGTCTGAGATGGTGTCATCTGGCGATGGTTAGCACGGCCCCCCGCACAGCGCCCACATCTATCCGCCCCCTCCTCAAGGAACCTGCTCATCCGGGCCACCGTCACGACCACCTTAAACTGTATCAGGCTGAGCCTGGCGCACGGCGAGGACGGATTAACTCTCCTCAGGGTCTCCTCCCATAACCCGGCCTCCACCTCCCCACCCAGCTCTTCTTCCCACTTTCTCTTCACCTCCCCTATTGTGACTCCCTCCCAATCCGTCAGCTCCTTATAGATCTCTGAGACCTTCCCCGCTCCTACCCCTGTTCTCGACCCCACCTTATCCTGTATCGCTGGGGTAGCAGGTACGGGAAGGTCGAAACCTGCCTCCGCACAAAATCCCTCACCTGCAGCTAATGGAATCCATCCCCCCCCCCCCCCCCCACCGGCAGCTCAAACTCCTCCTCCAGCTCCTCCAGGCTCGGGAAACCCTCATCAATAAAGAGATGCCCAAATGTCTCGATTCCCGCCCGCTGTCACCTCCGGGACCGCCCATCCAGCCCCCCCGGAGCGAACCGGTGATTATCACATATCGGTGCCCACATCGACTCCCCCTCTAACCCCATCTGCTGCCTCCACTGTCCCCCCTCCCTCAGCGCTGCCGCTGCTACCGGACTTGTGCGAGAACGGCAGAAAGGAATGGAAAGTTACGCTGCTAGTGTTCGGTGATGAGTGATGGGAGGAGTCTGGTGTGGAACAGATCCAGAGCTATGGGACTGAATTCTCCATGCGGGTGACCATGTTCTCCCGCTGGACTAGAATCTCTCCGGGTCTGCGCTGGCACTCGGACCGACGCCCAGGAGTGATTCCCTCTCCCTCACTG
Source organism: Scyliorhinus torazame (assembly GCF_047496885.1). Classification (NCBI taxonomy): domain Eukaryota; kingdom Metazoa; phylum Chordata; class Chondrichthyes; order Carcharhiniformes; family Scyliorhinidae; genus Scyliorhinus; species Scyliorhinus torazame. The sequence goes on from NC_092731.1 coordinate 32,088,784, forward strand.
TATAAATTTCTGCATGGTGGGAATCCTGTGGGATGCTGTCGGAACCCGGCCAGTGGGCCACCAAGTGCTTTGACTTCCTCTGTTTCACAGCAGGAAGCACTTAGCTGCGTTTGATGTGGCGAGGGGCTGTCAGTCACAGCAAGAGGATTTGTGTTGTGTGGGGCTGGGGGCCATCCATGGACTTTTGGGGGGACACGTACGTTACATGCTTACCGCCTCGACCCACCGCAGGGTGCACAGCTTCAGGGCAACGCTTGAAAATACCTTCACTAATCCACACCCGCCTGAATCCCGGCTGAGTGGGCTAGAGCATCCCGGGGGTCCTGGAAAATCAGGTGTCCAGCCCGTTAACCAGGTTCAACTGGATGGCCATGACCCATTTGGATCCTCCCGTCAGCGCGGGACGTGTAGCTCACTGCCGCTGTGGGCGGGGGACCGGAACATCGGGCTGATTCTCCATTTTGAAGCTAAGTCCGGAGCATGTGTCTAGTATTATGACCAAAAAGTCGGCATCGCCTCCGCACCAATGCTCCACCCGGTGGGGGGCGAGCAGCCACATCACGTAAACCCCCGGCTTCCCCTGCAGATACGGACGGAGAATTGCCGGGTCCGTGGCCACGCATTGCGTACGGTGAAAACCTGGAGCTGTCGCGCTGTACTACATGGTGCAGCCGCACGTGGACCCGGCCGGCCAGATAGTCCCCCAGGTAACCATGCTCGCCACCCCCGGACCACCCCCCACCAGCCCCCGCCGAAGCCCCCCCCCCCGCCCCCCCGGCCAGCTGAATGGCTTCGCCCCTCCCCCGACTGTGGCGCCGCTGGACACAGTCACAGGTGATCCACGCTGTCGGGAAGTCGGCCCATCGGGAGCGGAGCATTGGGGGAGGGTCTTCAGGTGATGTCCTGAGGCCGACCCAACGGCGTGCGCCGTACTCACCGCCGCTGCCGTTTTGGAGGGGGCGGAGCTTCCAAAAACAGGCGCCACCCCCAATTTCGCCATCAAACGGGATTCTCCGCCCAATCGGCGAATGTGATTTGGCGTCAGCAATCGGAGAATCCCGCCCACCGTGCGCTGATCTCGCGTTTAGCCCGGCGCTCGATTCTCCGCTACTGGTGGCGGGTGACAGAGAAGCAAGTCCATGGAATTGATGGGCCGAATGGCCTGTTTCCGAGACGCAGGGCGGGATTCTCTGATTGGCGACGCTGAAATCGCATTTGACGATTGGCCGGAGAATCCGTTTTTTTGCCAAAATTGAGGGCGGTGCCGTTTTTCAGAAGCTCCGCCCCCTCAAAAATGGCGTAATCGCTGAGTGCGCCGCACGCCATTGGGAAAGCCCCGGGATGGCAGCTGAGGCCCTCCCCGATACTCCCTCCCCCCCCACCCCCGATGGGCCGACTTCCCGACGGCGTCGGTCACGAGTGCTCACAGTTTTCTGGGACGTTGCGTGGCGGCTGCGGACTGTGTCCAGCGCCACACAGTCAGGGGGGAGCCTATCCGCTGGCCAGGGGGCTTTGGTGGGGGGGGGTAGTCCGGGGGTGGCGAGGGGGGCTACAGCGGGCACTATCTGGCAGGCTGGATCCGCGAGTGGCCGGCACCATGTTGTACGGTGTGACCGCCACAGGTCGCCGCAGATCACGGCGTGCGCATGCGTGGCCACGAACCTGCCAATCCTCCATCCGTATCTGCAGGGGAGGCCGGGGGCTTTACGTGGCCCGGCTCCTAGCCCCTCCCACCAGGCGGAGCATCGGTGCGGGGGCGGCGCCGACTTTTTCATTGTAAAACTAGACACATGCTCCGGACCCAGCCTCAAAACCGGAGAATCCAGCCCCCAATTTCCGCTGAATTCACAAATATTCTTTTGCAGGTTCTTCTGCTTTCTAACTCGGCGTGTTGTTAAATTGTCTCCCTGCTCACTCTGTACCAGGGCTTTCCTGACACATTGATTTATTTTGTTTTCCTCTTGTAGCAATTTGGATCCCTGCTCAGGGAGTCACAGATTACCAAAGCATGTTTAACTTCCTAGACATTGTTCACTGCGTCGATCCAACTCTCCCGTACCAGCGCTTCATGAACTACGGCTGTTTCTGCAGGTTTGAAGGAATTGGAAACCAGCCAGTGGATGACATGGACAGGTAAAATGAGACAACACTTGTGTAAAAAACTCCGTGAAGCCAAGATGTTGTTCTTTGTGCTGGCTGAGAATCAGCAAGGTTTTACTCTGGTACAAAGCAGAGAGGAGACTGTGGTGATGTGCATCACTGTAAATACATGTAAGCTGGACAGACACTAGAGGGAGCACCAGAAACATCACACACACACACACTCAACCAATAGATATGTTAGATAGGAGGCGACCAATGGACATTCGCGATACACAAGGAGGTGACACGACCACAGGGGGGCATTACACCAACCCATACATAAAGGATACCACACACATGATCACCCCTTCGGCCAGTGGAGACAGTCAGTGAGGAGAGGCACAGGGTTGATTCATTATCACACCCACCACGTGGCAGACAGCAGATGGTTAGTCAGTTTAGGTAGCTACAATAGGATTAGCAGTAGTGTCGAACTCAAGTTATAAAAGTGTTCATAGTGTAAATAAATGAGTTGAAGTTATTTACACGTCTCGACCTTCCTTGACAAATGCAACATAAGGAAGCCGCTTATGTTACAAAGGAAACAAAACAAAACATGGTACCAGTAGCGAACTGCTTAAATCCAGATAGCCATACCTCAGCGTACAGTGACAGCCAGCAATACCCAGGCAAGATGTACGAGCTCCGCGTTCCGCAGCCGCTCCAGTGCCACGGCAATCTCCACGAAAACTGGCAGCGATTCCGGCAAACATTTGAACTCTTCCTGGTGGCAGCCGGACTTAAAGACCTGGCCGATGATGAAAAAATAGAGTTTCTCCTCCCCATCGCCGGTGCAAGAGCAGAAGAAATCTTTAAAAAATTCAAGTTCTCCAAGGGGCAAAACAGGTACGACTTCCAGGCAGTCCTGGACAAATTCGGCAAATACTGTGAGGAAAACACACTCCAATCGGCAAGGAAAGGTAAGAGAAGCGCCAGTACTCACCTCGAGGCCGAAATCCCGGACCAGAGAGCGATTTGTGTCGAGGTCGGCGGCCATATTGCTACAGGGACTACACTAGCGCAGTTGCGCGAGAAGTGCGCAGAACCGGAAGGTTCGTTTGCGCATGCGCGAGACGTCGTGCATGCGCAATCAAGAAATCGGCCATTGGTAAAGGAACAGCGATCTGCGCATGCACAATCGCTTCCTACGTGCTACGTCACGCGCGTCATGACGTCAGAGGCCCCAGACCGCACCAATTTAAAGGGGAAACGTCCCAAATCCAATTTAAAAGGGAAACGTCCCAAATCAAAGAAAAAATCTTTTAAAGCTGTAAAGCAACCTTCCTTCACCTGGAATGACAGCACAATGCCTCAAATTGAACCAGGAAATGAATTTAACCTCCGTAGAACCCTGCAACAAGCAGTTACCTACGCACAAACCGATGATTCCGACCTTGAATACTTCGATACCGACCTTTACATTTTTTCTGGCCCTCGCGAGTCCAATGACAGCTCCGTGGTCCTAGACGACTATGACTCGGACGAACCTTTCGTGTTGCACATTGGCGACCCCCACATTGAATCCGACGCAGATGAGGATTCATTATTCGGATCTGAGGATCTTCAACCCAGCTGATATGACGTCCCAACTCATCAGTACAGACAGAAAGCGGTACAAGCCCACCGAGAGCGGCCTGCTGCCACACAGAGCATGGTCCACGCCCCGCTCAGGGTTCCCAACTCTATGAAAGAAGACATGCAAGACTCCACACCCCAGTCCTTGCAGGAACAAGACGTGACTCCAGTGTCACAAGACTCCACAGCAAGCTCGTGGACAGACTCCACAATTGCAGAAACGCATGACTCCGATGCGCAGTCCTTGCAGGAACAAGACCATGAGGGTCTAGCAACCTCCTCTGACCAACTAGCGGCAGACGATGCAAGTCTGCCATGCTCACGTAAACAACAAGAAGGCTATAACAGTCTACCACTGTTATAGGGAATATTAATTGCATTGAACCTCTGCACACTCCACTGATAAATGAGCAGAACATTGGAGGGAGAATCCTGAGGACACCGACATCAAGTAGCCAGATAAAGCACTTAAAACCCGCAGCAGTTTCAAGTGAACCAATTGTGCTTTCCAGTGATGGTGAAGATGCAGATAAGGTCGATCCGATTCTCCATTGTACCACATTAACTCCAGAGATTAAGCACTTATGTCTGGGGAGTAGAATGTGGGCAATTGAGAACAGTAAAAGAGAGACTGTGACTGTGCCAGTCCCAGCAAAATCAGAGCCAGAGACGATGAAGGCATGTACATTAGAAAAGCATGCATATGAAGTAACTGAGAAGAAAATTGAAACGGACTGTTCTTTGGAAACTAGTACAATGACGAAAGAAACATTGGATCTAACATTTGCTGCCCTACATATGGGAGAAATTGAGGGAAATGAACAAGGTTCTGTAATGTCTGGGGGAAGATTTAAAATTCCAAAGAAGAAAAGCCCAAATGAAGGACAACGGCAAGACAATGACAGTCCACTCACATTGTTTGCACCACCAGATGAAAACTCTGACAATTTACCCAACCCTAGTGAACAGCAACCAGCTACTGAGGATCTACCCCTGGTATGTGAAACGAGTGACGACAGCATCCCACTTCCCATGCAAAAGGTGTAAAGTGACAGACCTCAGCTAGTGTGTACAGAGACACTCGACGATCACGGTGAGACCACTGGTGACTCCGGTGACACCACACTACTTCCACCCTCAATTGCTCGAACTTCTCCACCAGTCAATGCATTCCTGCATGTTCCGACTCCAGATGTGCAGCTTCAAGAAATCTCAGCTGATTCCAGTGAACCTGCTAAGACTCCGGACGGGGAGCATCAACAAAAAACAGACCAGACTCCAGATGGGGAGCAACCAAACGCCGACTCTGATTCACGTAAGCCAGACTTTACTCCAGACAGGGAGTGCCGCAACCTCAGTGATGGCACGCTCAGGGTGACAGCAGATGCCACAACGACAGGAGATGGATCACGTGACAATCACACTGGGTCAGCAATAACAAGCAGCAGCTACAGTCCAAGAGGAATACACCAATTTTCAACTCAGCTATGTCCACACATTTGTTCCACACCGACAGTGCGGCCAATGACAGCTCATGCTGGACAAACCCAGTATTCAGGCATGCAGCAGCCAGCAGTCTATGCAGCATATTCTCAAACAGGCCAGCACTACGGATTGCCCACTAATGGAATCAAGACCGAAGGAGGACTACCGCAAGCGCAATCTGCACTACAGACTGGATGCCTTAGTTACTGCCCAGGATTTGCTGCACCACAGCCTGGCCAGACAGCATATTCCTATCAGATGCAAGGTTCTAGTTTCACACCATCACCAGACATTGATGCGAGCAGCAATTCTGTCTCCAAATCGACATGCTTCAACGCTTCTCAGCAGAATCACCCTTCCAGCACAGCATGTGGCCAGAACCAGTATGCACAGTCTCATCCGACTTCAACATCTGGCACATCCATGACCTCGAATGATACTGTTGATGGTACCTCTTCAATGTCAACGACCTATCAGCTACAAGATGCCATCCGACAGCACCACCACAAACATAAAAAGAAAAAAAGAAAAAGACTCCAAAGCGGACAGCGCAGTGATTCGACCACTTCTTGGTTCCTGTTGATGGCGTTCATAACCAGGAGAGACATTTGACCATGATGATTGATGGTTTATGGACTCACATGAATGATTTGGACTTATTGTTTAATCACCGTTCCCATGACTTGTATATACCTTACCTTCTCTACCTGTTCTTTGTTCAGTTTTTCTTAAAGTGTACAGAAAATATGAACATATAAAAAAGGGGAGGATGTGGTGATGTGCATCACTGTAAATACATGTAAGCTAGACAGACACGAGAGGGAGCACCAGAAACATCACACACACACACACACTCAACCAATAGATAAGTTAGATAGGAGGCGACCAATGGACATTTGCGATACACAAGGAGGTGACATGACCACAGGGGGGCATTACACCAACCCATACATAAAGGATACCACACACATGATCACCCCTTCGGCCAGTGGAGACAGTCAGTGAGGAGAGGCACAGGGTTGATTCATTATCACATCCACCACGTGGCAGACAGCAGATGGTTAGTCAGTTTAGGTAGCTACAATAGGATTAGCAGTGGTGTCGAACTCAAGTTATAAAAGTGTACATAGTGTAAATAAATGAGTTGAAGTTATTTACACGTCTCGACCTTCCTTGACAAATGCAACATAAGGAAGCCGCTTATGTTACAAAGGAAACAAAACAAAACATGGTACCAGTAGCGAACTGCTTAAATCCAGATAGCCATACCTCAGCGTACAGTGACAGCCAGCAATACCCAGGCAAGATGTACGAGCTCCGCGTTCCGCAGCCGCTCCAGTGCCACGCCGATCTCCACGAAAACTGGCAGCGATTCCGGCAAACATTTGAACTCTTCCTGGTGGCAGCCGGACTTAAAGACCTGGCCGATGATGAAAAAATAGAGTTTCTCCTCCCCATCGCTGGTGCCAGAGCAGAAGAAATCTTTAAAAAATTCAAGTTCTCCAAGGGGCAAAACAGGTACGACTTCCAGGCAGTCCTGGACAAATTCGGCAAATACTGTGAGGAAAACACACTCCAATCGGCAAGGAAAGGTAAGAGAAGCGCCAGTACTCACCTCGAGGCCTTCCTTGACAAATGCAACATAAGGAAGCCGCTTATGTTACAAAGGAAACATAACAAAGCAAAGACATTCCTTAGAAAGACAGAACTTGCTTCTCTATAGTCCTTATCACTGCCTCCAGGGAGAATGCAATTTGTACACAGCAAGATCCCACAATAGCTATGATATAATGACCAGGTTGATCTATTTTCCTGATGTTGATTTGGGAAAAATACACCTTGAGCTGTTTAGGCACTGACACCCTGAGCTCCAGTTCAGTCAAGCAGAGCTGCTAAGGGTAATTTCTCAAAGTTACTGGGGGTAATTTACCGGAGTTACTGGGGTAATTTACCGGAGTTACTGGGGGTAATTTATAGGAGTTACTGGGGGTAATTTATAGGAGTTACTGGGGATCATTTATCGGAGTTATTGTGGGTAACTTATAGGAGTTATGTGGTAATAGCAGGTATTGCAGTACCTGAGAGGTGGATGACCATTGGCTAGACCTAGGAGTCTACCATTGGGTAATGTACATAGCCCCGCCCTGAGAGGCGGGGTATAAGAACCAATGCCATCCCAGCAGCCTTCACTTTCTGTATTGAAGCTGCTGGGTACAGTTCTAGCTGATTAAAGCCGATTAGTTATGACTCACCTTGTCTCGAGAGTAATTGATTGTGCATCAATTTAATCAGCTATTACTTCTGAAAGGATGGATCTCCGCATCAAGCCGGAGTGCCTTCAGCTCAGTCCCCACGCAGACAACTCCGCTGCTATCTTCAAGCACTGGCTGGCGTGTTTTAAGAGCTTCTTCGACACGGCCGCCGACACCCCACGGAGAGGCAGAAAATGCACCTTCTACACTCCCGGGTCAGCCCTGCGATCTACCCTCTGATTGAGGAGGCGGAGAATTATGCTGCAGCTATCGAGCTGCTAGAAGGACACTATATCCAACTTGTGAACCAGGTCTACGCCCGTCACCTGCTGGCAACTAGAAGGCAAAGCCCTGAAGAAACACTGGAAGACTTCTATCGGGCACTGCTAGTGCTGGGCCAGAACTGTGGATGCCCGCCAGTTTCGGGGAACGAGCACACGGAACTTTTGATTAGGGATGCTTTTGTGGCAGGTATGACTTCTCCCGATATCCGCCGAAGGCTCCTAGAAATGGACACACTGGGACTTACTGAGGCACGGGCCCTGGCGGGGTCTATGGACGTTGCGTATAAAAACGCGCTGGCTTTTGCCTCCAGACGCGTGGCGCCCCCCTGGGCTGCGTGGCACCCCGTAACGGCAGCCCCCCAGACCTATCCCCTAACCCCGCAAAACTGCGCGACGAGACAGCCCACTAACGCTACCGGCCACCGCTGCTTTTTCTGCGGGCAGGCGAATCATCCCCGCCCGTGCTGCCCGGCCCGCACCACCACCTGCAAAGGGTGCGGCACGAAGGGCCACTATGTCGGGGTCTGCCAGGCCCGCGCCATGGCCGCAGTCTCCAGCGACTATCGGCAGCTTTTAGTTCAGGTCCCGGCCGTCCAAAGCCCACCGCCGCCCTCCTATCCCCTGGCCGGGTGCGATCCATGGGCGTGGCTATTTTGCCCCCTGGCCACCACGCTGGATGGGTGGGCGTGCCATTTTGTCCCTCGCCGCCGCCATCTTCGGCATCCCCGGACTCCATGTGCGACCCGTGGCTGACGCCATCTTGGATGGGGCCTCAAGCCCCCAGCACAGCCGACTCCACGCTGCCTGACCAGAACTTCCCCTTGCTGCAGCTGGCCTCCGTTACCCTGGACCAGCCTCAAGCCCCCAGCACAGCCGACTCCACGCTGCCTGACCAGAACGTCCCCTTGCTGCAGCTGGCCTCCGATACCCTGGACCAGCCTCAAGCCCCCAGCACAGCCGACTCCACGCTGCCTGACCAGAACTTCCCCTTGCTGCAGCTGGCCTCCGTTACCCTGGACCAGCCTCAAGCCCCCAGCACAGCCGACTCCACGCTGCCTGACCAGAACTTCCCCTTGCCACACACAACGATCGCCATCAACGGCCACGTGACGTCGTGCCCGATCGACTCCGGGAGAACGGAAAGCTTTGTCCACCCCGACACGGTACGGCGCTGTTCTCTTGTCACCCATCCCGTAAACCAACGGATCTCCCTGGCCTCCGGGTCACACGCAGTGGAGATAAAGGGGTTCTGCCTAGCGAACCTCACTGTCCAAGGCAGGGAATTCCGCAATTTCCGCCTGTACGTTCTGCCGCACCTCTGCACAGCCACCCTTCTTGGGCTGGATTTGCAATGCCACCTACAAAGCCTGACCTTTAAATTTGGCGGCCCCATACCACCCCCTTACTATCTGCGACATCGCGACCCTTAAGGTCGACCCGCCTTCCCTGTTTGCGAACCTCACCCCGGATTGCAAACCCGTCGCCACCAGGAGCAGACGGTACAGTGCCCAGGACCGGACCTTCATCAGGTCCGAGGTCCAAAGGCTGCTGAAGGAAGGGGCCATCGAAGCAAGCAACAGCCCCTGGAGGGCTCAAGTAGTGGTGGTAAAGACCGGGGAGAAACATAGGATGGTCATCGACTAGCCAGACCATCAACAGGTTTACGCAACTGGACGCGTACCCTCTCCCCCGTATAGCCGACCTGGTAAACAGGATTGCGCAATACAAGGTTTTCTCCACGGTGGATCTCAAGTCTGCCTACCAGCCTACCTAAGACGTAGCTCTGGCGGCCACCCTCAACCAAGCGGGCAGGCCCGTGGCTTTCTTCTCCCGCACTCTTCATGCTTCAGAAATTCGCCACTCCGCGGTCGCAAAGGAGGCCCAGGCCATAGTAGAAGCTGTGCGACACTGGAGGCATTACCTGGCCGGCAGGAGGTTCACTCTCCTCACGGACCAACGGTCGGTGGCGTTCATGTTCGATAATGCACAGCAGGGCAAGATTAAAAACGACAAGATCTTGCGGTGCAGGATAGAACTCTCCACCTACAATTACGAGATCTTGTACCGTCCCGGGAAGCTGAACGAGCCTCCTGATGCCCTGTCCCGCGGCACTTGTGCCACTGCTCAAGTGGACCGCCTCCGATCCCTCCACGAGGACCTCTGCCACCCGGGGGTCACTCGTTTCTTTCATTTCATTAAGACCCGCAACCTGCCTTACTCCATCGAGGAGGTCAGGACAGTCACCAGGGACTGCCGAATCTGCGCGGAGTGCAAACCGCACTTCTACCGGCCAGCGAGAACGCATCTGATAAAGGCTTCCCGTCCCTTTGAACACCTCACCATGGGTTTCAAGGGCCCCCTCCCCTCCACCGACCGCAACACGTATTTCCCGAACGTGATTGACGAGTACTCCCGATTCCCATTCGCCATCCCCTGCCCAGACATGACCGCAACCACCGTCATCAAGGCCCTCCAGGGCACCTTTACACTGTTCGGTTTCCCCGCGTACATCCACAGTGATAGGGGGTCCTCCTTTATGAGCGACGAACTGCGTCAATTCCTGCTCAGCAGGGGCATTGCCTCAAGTAGGACGACCAGTTACAACCCCCGGGGAAACGGGCAGGTAGAGAGGGAGAACGGAACGGTCTGGAAGACTGTTCTACTGGCCCTACGGTCCAGGAACCTCCCAGTCTCCCGCTGGCAAGAAGTCCTCCCAGTGGCCCTTCACTCCATCCGGTCGCTGCTCTGTACTACCACAAACCAGACACCTCACGAACGTCTCCTTGTTTTCCCCAGGAAGTCCTCCTCCGGGACCTCGCTCCCAACCTGGCTAGCGACACCCGGACCCGTCCTGCTGCAGAAACATGTGAGGGCGCACAAGTCGGACCCGTTGGTCGAGAGGGTCCACCTGCTGCATGCCAACCCCCAGTACGCCTACGTAGCGTTCCCCGACGGCCGCCAAAACACGGTCTCCCTTCGGGACCTGACGCCCGCCGGAGCCCCACACGCACCCGCACCATTGCCCCCACCCCCACTCTCCCCGCAGCACCTGACCGGACGGTCAGGACTGCCGCCGCCCCTACCCAGCGCCAAACAGGCACCGACGCCCCCTACAGGTGCCCCTCCCCCCTGCCCACTTTTCGCCCCAACAGTGCTGCCTAGGGGTGACGAAGCTGCCAGGGAGGAAGTCACCACGTTCCCGGAGCCACAACCGCCGGGGCCCCCACCAGGATCATCGCCGAAGCCCAGACGCTCCAGAAGGACGACCAGGCCACCCGATCGTCTGATTGCTGCACCAGAAAACAAAAAAAAATATTTTTCTGTTACCCTCGACATCATGGTACCTGCAATACCTGGTCCTACCATGCAAAACGGCAGTAACGCTGGCCATCACCCCGCTGGGCTCTTTTTTTAACAGGGGGTGAATGTGGTAATACCAGGTATTGCAGTACCTGAGAGGTGGATGACCATTGGCTAGACCGCAGGGTCTACCATTGGCTAAGAAACATAGCTCCGCCCTGAGAGGCGGGGTATAAGAACCAATGCCGTTCCAGCAGCCTTCACTTTCTGAATCGAAGCTGCTGGGTACAGTTCTAGCTGATTAAAGCCTATTCGTTATGACTCACCTTGTCTCGAGAGTAATTGATTGTGCATCAAGTTGCTGGGGGTCATTTGTAAGCTTTATTAGTGTCACAAGCAGCCTTACACTAACACTGTAATGAAGTTGCTGTGAAAATCCCCAACTCGCCACACTCCGGCGCCTGTTCGGATACACTGAGGGAGAATTCAGAGTGTCCAATTCACTTAACAAGCATATTTTTCGGGACTTGTGGGAGGAAACCACTGTGCTACCGTGCCGCCCACAATCGGAGTTACGGGGTATTTTATAGAAGTTACTGGTGTAATTTATAGACCATAAGACCATAAGACATAGGAGCAGAATTAGGCCACTCGGCCCATCGAGTCTGCTCCGCCATTCAATCATGCCTGATATTTTTCTCATCCCCTATTCTCCTGCCTTTTCTCCATGCCACCTGATCCCCTTATTAATCAAGAACCTATCTATCTCTGTCTTCGGGACACTCAGTGATTTGGCCTCCACAGCCTTCTGCGGTAAAGTGTTCCACAGATTCCCCACCCTCTGGCTGAAAAAATCTCTGTTTTAAAGAATCGTCCCTTTATTCTGAGATTGTGTCCTCTGGTTCTAGTTTCTCCTACGTGGAAATATCCTCTCCACGTCCACTCTATCCCGGCCTCGCAGTATCCTGTAAGTTTCAATAAGATCCCCCCTCAACCTTCTAAACTCCAACGAGGACAGACCCAGAGTCCTCAACCGCTCCTCATACGACAAGCTCTTCATTCCAGGAATCATTCTTGTGAACCTCCTCTGGACCCTTTCCAAGGCCCCAGCACATCCTTCCTCAGAAATGGGGCTCAAAACTGCTCCCAATACTCCAAATGGGGTCGGACCAGATCCTTATACAGCCTCAGAAGTACCTCCCTGGTCATGTATTCTAGCCCTCTCAACATGAATGCTAACATTGCATTTGCCTTCTTAACTGCCGACTGAATCACCACATAAACCTTCAGAGAATCGTGAACAAGGATTCCCAAGCCCTTTTGTGCTTTTGATTTCCTAAGCATCTCACCATTGAGAAAATAGTCTATGACTCCACTCCCACTTCCAAATTGCGTAACCTCACACTTTTCCACATTGTATTCCATCTGTTTGTTGTGGGCAGTGCTCCATGTTTGTTGTGGGCAGTGCCCCATGTTTGTTGTGGGCTGGGCTCCATGTTTGTTGTGGGCTGGACTCCATGTTTGTTGTGGACTGGACTCCATGTTTGTTGGGGGCTTGGCTCCATGTTTGTTGTGGGCAGTGCTCCATGTTTGTTGTGGACTGGACTCCATGTTTGTTGGGGGCTTGGCTCCATGTTTGTTGTGCGCTGGGCTCTGTGGTAGGCTATATTAGGAGTATCGCGGTACCTAGGTGGGATGTATCTTATACTGGAGTATGAGTGGTAGAACCTGCCTGCTGGTTCCGCCCATAAGACTCTGTGTTTCACCCACAGCAGTCATTGTGCACCGGAGCTGCTGGGGTAACTATTTGTTCATTAACGCCTTCAATTGGATCCCAGTCTCGCTTCAGTGGCGATTGATTGTGCATCAGGCTCCATGTTTGTTGTGGGCCGCGCTACATGTTTGTTGTGGGCTAGGCTCCATGTTTGTTGTATGCTTGGCTCCATGTTCGTTGTGGGCTGGGCTCCATGTTTGTTGTGGGCAGTTCTCCATGTTTGTTGTGGGCAGGGATCTATGTTTGTTGTGGGCAGTGCTCCATGTTTGTTGTGGGCTGGGCTCCATGTTTGTTGTGGGCTGGGCTCCATGTTTGTTGTGGGCAGTTCACCATGTTTGTTGTGGGCTGGGCTCCATGTTTGTTGTGGGCTGGGCTCCATGTTTGTTGTGGGTAGTTCACCATGTTTGTTATGGGCAGGGCTCCATGTTTATTGTGGGCTTGGCTCCATATTTGTTGTGGGCTTGGCTCCATGTTTGTTGTGCGCAGTTTTCCACGTTTGTTGTGGGCAGTGCTCCATGTTTGTTGTGGGCTGGGTTCCATGTTTGTTGTGGGCTGGGTTCCATGTTTGTTGTGGGCAGTGCCCCATGTTTGTTGTGGACTGGACTCCATGTTTGTTGGGGGCTTGGCTCCATGTTTGTTGTGCGCTGGGCTCTGTGGTAGGCTATATTAGGAGTATCGCGGTACCTAGGTGGGATGTACCTTATACTGGAGTATGAGTGGTAGAACCTGCCTGCTGGTTCCGCCCATAAGACTCTGTGTTTCACCCACAGCAGTTATTCTGTACCGGAGCTGCTGGGGTAACTACTTGTTCATTAACGCCTTCAATTGGACCCCAGTCTCGCTTCAGTAGCGATTGATTGTGCATCAGGCTCCATGTTTGTTGTGGGCTGCGCTACATGTTTGTTGTGGGCTAGGCTCCATGTTTGTTGTATGCTTGGCTCCATGTTCGTTGTGGGCTGGGCTCCATGTTTGTTGTGGGCAGTTCACCATGTTTGTTATGGGCAGGGCTCCATGTTTGTTGTGGGCAGTGCTCCATGTTTGTTGTGCGCAGTTCTCCACGTTTGTTGTGGGCAGTGCTCCATGTTTGTTGTGGGCAGGGCTCCATGTTTGTTGTGGGCAGGGCTCCATGTTTGTTGTGGGCTGGGCTCCATGTTTATTGTGGGCTTGGCTCCATATTTGTTGTGGGCTTGGCTCCATGTTTGTTGTGCGCAGTTCTCCACGTTTGTTGTGGGCAGTGCTCCATGTTTGTTGTGGGCAGAGCTCCATGTTTGTTGTGGGCAGGGCTCCATGTTTGTTGTGGGCAGTGCTACATGTTTGCTGTGGGCTGGGCTCCATGTTCGTTGTGGGCAGTGCTCCATGTTTGTTGTGGGCAGGGCTCCATGTTTGTTGAGGGCTGGGCTCCATGTTTGTTGTGGGCAGTGCTCCATGTTGTTGTGGGCAGGGCTCCATGTTTGTTGTGGGCTGGGCTCCATGTTTGTTGTGGGCAGTGCTCCCTGTTTGTTGTGGGCTGGGCTCCATGTTTGTTGTGGGCAGTGCTCCATGTTTGTTGCGGGCTGGGCTCCATGTTTGTTGTATGCTTGGCTCCATGTTTGTTGTGGGCAGTGCTCCATGTTCATTGTGGGCAGTCCTCCATGTTTGTTGTGGGCTGGGCTCCATGTTTGTTGTATGCTTGGCTCCATGTTTGTTGTGGACTGGACTCCATGTTTGTTGTGGGCTGTGCTACATGTTCGTTGTGGGCTGGGCTCCATGTTTGTTGTGGGCTTGGCTCCATGTTTGTTGTGGGATGGGCTCCATGTTTGCTGTGGGCTTGGCTCCATGTTTGTTGTGGGCTTGGCTCCATGTTTGTTGTGAGCTGGGCTCCATGTTTGTTGTGGGCAGTGCTACATGTTCGTTGTGGGCTGGGCTCCATGTTTGTTGTGGGCAGTGCTCCATGTTTGTTGTGGGCAGTGCTACATGTTCGTTGAGGGCTGGGCTCCATGTTTGTTGTGGGCAGTGCTACATGTTCGTTGTGGGCTGGGCTCCATGTTTGTTGTGGGCTTGGGTCCATGTTTGTTGTGGGATGGGCTCCATGTTTGCTGTGGGCTTGGCTCCATGTTTGTTGTGGGCTTGGCTCCATGTTTGTTGTGGGCTGGGCTCCATGTTTGTTGTGGGCAGTGCTACATGTTCGTTGTGGGCTGGGCTCCATGTTTGTTGTGGGCAGTGCTCCATGTTTGTTGTGGGCAGTGCTACATGTTCGTTGTGGGCTGGGCTCCATGTTTGTTGTGGGCAGTGCTACATGTTCGTTGTGGGCTGGGCTCCATGTTTGTTGTATGCTTGGCTCCATTTTTGTTGTGTGCTGGGCTCCATGTTTGTTGTGGGCAGTGCTCCATGTTTGTTGTGGGCAGTGCTCCATGTTTGTTGTGGGCTGGGCTCCATGTTTGTTGTGGGCTGGGCTCCATGTTTGTTGCGGGCAGTGCTCCATGTTTGTTGTGGGCTGGGCTCCATGTTTGTTGTATGCTTGGCTCCATGTTTGTTGTGGGCAGTGCTCCATGTTTGTTGTGGGCTGGGCTCCATGTTTGTTGTGGGCTGGGCTCCCATGTTTGTTGTGGACTGGACTCCATGTTTGTTGTGGGCTGGGCTCCATGTTTGTTTTGGGCAGGGCTCCCATGTTTGTTGTGGACTGGACTCCATGTTTGTTGTGGGCTGGGCTCCATGTTTGTTGTATGCTTGGCTCCATGTTTGTTGTGGGCAGTGCTCCATGTTTGTTGTGGGCAGAGCTCCATGTTTGTTGTGGGCAGGGCTCCATGTTTGTTGTGGGCAGTGCTACATGTTTGCTGTGGGCTGGGCTCCATGTTCGTTGTGGGCAGTGCTCCATGTTTGTTGTGGGCAGGGCTCCATGTTTGTTGAGGGCTGGGCTCCATGTTTGTTGTGGGCAGTGCTCCATGTTGTTGTGGGCAGGGCTCCATGTTTGTTGTGGGCTGGGCTCCATGTTTGTTGTGGGCAGTGCTCCCTGTTTGTTGTGGGCTGGGCTCCATGTTTGTTGTGGGCAGTGCTCCATGTTTGTTGCGGGCTGGGCTCCATGTTTGTTGTATGCTTGGCTCCATGTTTGTTGTGGGCAGTGCTCCATGTTCATTGTGGGCAGTCCTCCATGTTTGTTGTGGGCTGGGCTCCATGTTTGTTGTATGCTTGGCTCCATGTTCGTTGTTGGCTGGGCTCCATGTTTGTTGTGGGCAGTGCTACATGTTCGTTGTGGGCTGGGCTCCATGTTTGTTGTGGGCTTGGCTCCATGTTTGTTGTGGGATGGGCTCCATGTTTGCTGTGGGCTTGGCTCCATGTTTGTTGTGGGCTTGGCTCCATGTTTGTTGTGGGCTGGGCTCCATGTTTGTTGTGGGCAGTGCTACATGTTCGTTGTGGGCTGGGCTCCATGTTTGTTGTGGGCAGTGCTCCATGTTTGTTGTGGGCAGTGCTACATGTTCGTTGAGGGCTGGGCTCCATGTTTGTTGTGGGCAGTGCTACATGATCGTTGTGGGCTGGGCTCCATGTTTGTTGTGGGCTTGGCTCCATGTTTGTTGTGGGATGGGCTCCATGTTTGCTGTGGGCTTGGCTCCATGTTTGTTGTGGGCTTGGCTCCATGTTTGTTGTGGGCTGGGCTCCATGTTTGTTGTGGGCAGTGCTACATGTTCGTTGTGGGCTGGGCTCCATGTTAGTTGTGGGCAGTGCTCCATGTTTGTTGTGGGCAGTGCTACATGTTCGTTGTGGGCTGGGCTCCATGTTTGTTGTGGGCAGTGCTACATGTTCGTTGTGGGCTGGGCTCCATGTTTGTTGTATGCTTGGCTCCATTTTTGTTGTGTGCTGGGCTCCATGTTTGTTGTGGGCAGTGCTCCATGTTTGTTGTGGGCAGTGCTCCATGTTTGTTGTGGGCTGGGCTCCATGTTTGTTGTGGGCTGGGCTCCATGTTTGTTGCGGGCAGTGCTCCATGTTTGTTGTGGGCTGGGCTCCATGTTTGTTGTATGCTTGGCTCCATGTTTGTTGTGGGCAGTGCTCCATGTTTGTTGTGGGCTGGGCTCCATGTTTGTTGTGGGCTGGGCTCCCATGTTTGTTGTGGACTGGACTCCATGTTTGTTGTGGGCTGGGCTCCATGTTTGTTTTGGGCAGGGCTCCCATGTTTGTTGTGGACTGGACTCCATGTTTGTTGTGGGCTGGGCTACATGTTTGTTGTGGGCTGGACCCCATGTTTGTTGTGGGCTGGGCTCCATGTTTGTTGCGGGCAGTGCTCCATGTTTGTTGTGGGCTGGGCTCCATGTTTGTTGTATGCTTGGCTCCATGTTTGTTGTGGGCTGGGCTCCATGTTTGTTGTGGGCTGTGCTACATGTTTGTTGTGGGAAGGGCTCAATGTTTGTTGTATGCTTGGCTCCATGTTTGTTGTGGGCAGTGCTCCATGTTTGTTGTGGGCTGGGCTCCATGTTTGTTGTGGGCTGGGCTCCCATGTTTGTTGTGGACTGGACTCCATGTTTGTTGTGGGCTGGGCTCCATGTTTGTTTTGGGCAGGGCTCCCATGTTTGTTGTGGACTGGACTCCATGTTTGTTGTGGGCTGGGCTACATGTTTGTTGTGGGCTGGACCCCATGTTTGTTGTGGACTGGACTCCATGTTTGTTGTGGGCTGGGCTCCATGTTTGTTGTGGGCTGGGCTCCCATGTTTGTTGTGGGCAGTGCTACATGTTTGTTGTGGGCAGTGCTCCATGTTTGTTGTGGGCTGGGCTCCATGTTTGTTGTATGCTTGGCTCCATGTTTGTTGTGGGCAGTGCTCCATGTTTGTTGTGGGCAGTGCTCCATGTTTGTTGTGGGCTGGGCTCCATGTTTGTTGTATGCTTGGCTCCATGTTTGTTGTGGGCAGTGCTCCATGTTTGTTGTGGGCAGTGCTCCATGTTTGTTGTGGGCTGGGCTCCATGTTTGTTGTATGCTTGGCTCCATGTTTGTTGTGGGCAGTGCTCCTTGTTTGTTGTGGGCAGTGCTCCATGTTTGTTGTGGACTGGACTCCATGTTTGTTGTGGGCAGTGCTCCATGTTTGTTGTGGGCTGGGCTCCATGTTTGTTGTGGACAGTGCTACATGTTTGTTGTGGGCTGGACTCCATGTTTGTTGTGGGCTGTGTTACATGTTTGTTGTGGGCTGGACTCGATGTTTATTGTGGGCTGGGCTCCATGTTTGTTGTGGACTGGACTCCATGTTTGTTGTGGGCTGGGCTCCATGTTTGTTGTGGACAGTGCTCCATGTTTGTTGTGGGCTGGGCTCCATGTTTGTTGTATGCTTGGCTCCATGTTTGTTGTGGGCAGTGCTACATGTTTGTTGTGGGCTGGGCTCCATGTTTGTTGGGGGCTTGGCTCCATGTTTGTTGTGGGCAGTGCTCCATGTTTGTTGTGGGCTGGGCTCCATGTTTGTTGTGGACAGTGCTCCATGTTTGTTGTGGGCTGGGCTCCATGTTTGTTGTATGCTTGGCTCCATGTTTGTTGTGGGCAGTGCTACATGTTTGTTGTGGGCTGGGCTCCATGTTTGTTGTATGCTTGGCTCCATGTTTGGTGTGGGCTGGGCTCCATGTTTGTTGTGGGCTGGGCTCCATGTTTGTTGTGGGCAGTGCTCCATGTTTGTTGTGGGCTGGGCTCCATGTTTGTTGTATGCTTGGCTCCATGTTTGTTGTGGGCTGGGCTCCATGTTTGTTGTGGACAGTGCTACATGTTTGTTGTGGGCTGGACTCCACGTTTGTTGTGGGCTGTGTTACATGTTTGTTGTGGGCTGGACTCGATGTTCGTTGTGGGCTGGGCTCCATGTTTGTTGTGGGCTGGGCTCCATGTTTGTTGTATGCTTGGCTCCATGTTTGTTGTGGGGAGTGCTCCATGTTTGTTGTGGGCAGTGCTCCATGTTTGTTGTGGGCTGGGCTCCATGTTTGTTGGGGACTGGGCTCCCATGTTTGTTGTGGACTGGACTCCATGTTTGTCGTGGGCTGTGCTCCATGTTTGTTGTGGACTGGACTCCATGTTTGTTGGGGGCTTGGCTCCATGTTTGTTGTGGGCAGGGCTCAATGTTTGTTGTATGCTTGGCTCTATGTTTGTTGTGGGCAGTACTCCATGTTTGTTGTGGGCAGTGCTCCATGTTTGTTGTGGGCTGGGCTGCATGTTTGTTGTGGGCTGGGCCCCCATGTTTGTTGTGGACTGGACTCCATGTTTGTTGTGGGCTGGGCTCCATGTCTGTTTTGGGCTGGGCTCCCATGTTTGTTGTGGACTGGACTCCATGTTTGTTGTGGGCTGGGCTACATGTCTGTTTTGGGCTGGGCTCCCATGTTTGTTGTGGACTGGACTCCATGTTTGTTGTGGGCTGGGCTACATGTCTGTTTTGGGCTGGGCTCCCATGTTTGTTGTGGACTGGACTCCATGTTTGTTGTGGACTGGACTCCATGTTTGTTGTGGGCTGGGCTCCCATGTTTGTTGTGGACTGGACTCCATGTTTGTTGTGGGCAGGGCTCCATGTTTGTTGTGGGCTGGGCTCCGATGTTTGTTGTGGGCAGTGCTACATGTTTGTTGTGGGCAGTGCTCCATGTTTGTTGTGGGCTGGGCTCCATGTTTGTTGTATGCTTGGCTCCATGTTTGTTGTGGGCAGTGCTCCATGTTTGTTGTGGGCAGTGCTCCATGTTTGTTGTGGGCTGGGCTCCATGTTTGTTGTATGCTTGGCTCCATGTTTGTTGTGGGCAGTGCTCCATGTTTGTTGTGGGCAGTGCTCCATGTTTGTTGTGGGCTGGGCTACATGTTTGTTGTGGGCTGGACTCCACGTTTGTTGTGGACTGGACTCCATGTTTGTTGTGGGCAGGGCTCCCATGTTTGTTTTGGGCTGGACTCCACGTTTGTTGTGGACTGGACTCCATGTTTGTTGTGGGCAGTGCTCCATGTTTGTTGTGGGCAGTGCTCCATGTTTGTTGTGGGCTGTGTTACATGTTTGTTGTGGGCTGGACTCGATGTTTGTTGTGGGCTGGGCTCCATGTTTGTTGTGGACTGGACTCCATGTTTGTTGTGGGCAGGGCTCCCATGTTTGTTGTGGACTGGGCTCCCATGTTTGTTGTGGGCAGTGCTCCATGTTTGTTGTGGGCTGGGCCCCATGTTTGTTGTATGCTTGGCTCCATGTTTGTTGTGGGCTGGGCTCCATGTTCGTTGTGGGCAGTGCTCCATGTTTGTTGTGGGCTGGGCTCCATGTTTGTTGTGGGCTGGGCTCCATGTTTGTTGTGGGCAGTGCTCCCTGTTTGTTGTGGGCTGGGGTCCATGTTTGTTGCGGGCAGTGCTCCATGTTTGTTGCGGGCTGGGCTCCATGTTTGTTGTATGCTTGGCTCCATGTTTGTTGTGGGCAGTGCTCCATGTTTGTTGTGGGCAGTGCTCCATGTTTGTTGTGGCCAGTGCTACATGTTTGTTGTGGGCTGGACTCCACGTTTGTTGTGGGCTGTGTTACATGTTTGTTGTGGGCTGGACTCGATGTTCGTTGTGGGCTGGGCTCCATGTTTGTTGTTGACTGGACTCCATGTTTGTTGTGGGCAGGGCTCCCATGTTTGTTGTGGACTGGGCTCCCATGTTTGTTGTGGACTGTGCTCCATGTTTGTTGTGGACTGGACTCCATGTTTGTTGTGGGCTGTGCTCCATGTTTGTTGTGGACTGGACTCCATGTTTGTTGGGGACTTGGCTCCATGTTTGTTGTGGGCAGGGCTCAATGTTTGTTGTATGCTTGGCTCCATGTTTGTTGTGGGCAGTACTCCATGTTTGTTGTGGGCAGTGCTCCATGTTTGTTGTGGGCTGGGCTCCATGTTCGTTGTGGGCAGTGCTCCATGTTCGTTGTGGGCAGTCCTCCATGTTTGTTGTGGGCTGGGCTCCATGTTTGTTGTATGCTTGGCTCCATGTTCGTTGTTGGCTGGGCTCCATGTTTATTGTGGGCAGTGCTCCATGTTTGTTGTGGGCTGGGCGCCATGTTTGTTGTGGGCTGGGCTCCATGTTTGTTGTGGGCAGGGCTCCATGTTTGTTGCGGGCAGTGCTCCATGTTTGTTGTGGGCTGGGCTCCATGTTTGTTGTTGGCTGGGCACCATGTTTGTTGTGGGCAGTGCTCCATGTTTGTTGTGGGCTGTGCTCCATGTTTGTTGTGGGCTGTGCTACATGTTTGTTTTGGGCAGTGCTCCATGTTTGTTGTGGGCTGGGCTCCATGTGTGTTGTGGGCTGTGCTCCATGTTTGTTGTGGGCTGTGCTACATGTTTGTTGTTGGCTGTGCTCCATGTTTGTTGTGGGCAGTGCTCCATGTTTGTTGTGGGCTGTGCTCCATGTTTGTTGTGGGCTTTGCTACATGTTTGTTGTGGGCAGTGCTCCATGTTTGTTGTGGGCAGGGCTCCATGTTTGTTGTGGGCAGTGCTCCATGTTTGTTGTGGGCTGTGCTACATGTTTGTTGTGGGCAGGGCTCCATGTTTGTTGTGGGCAGTGCTCGATGTTCGTTGTGGGCTGTGCTACATGTTTGTTGTGGGCTGGACTCGATGTTTGTTGTGGGCTGGGCTCCATGTTTGTTGTTGACTGGACTCCATGTTTGTTGTGGGCAGGGCTCCCATGTTTGTTGTGGACTGGGCTCCCATGTTTGTTGTGGACTGTGCTCCATGTTTGTTGTGGACTGGACTCCATGTTTGTTGTGGGCTGTGCTCCATGTTTGTTGTGGACTGGACTCCATGTTTGTTGGGGGCTTGGCTCCATGTTTGTTGTGGGCAGGGCTCAA
The DNA here is from genome assembly GCF_047496885.1 of Scyliorhinus torazame. NCBI lineage: Eukaryota > Metazoa > Chordata > Chondrichthyes > Carcharhiniformes > Scyliorhinidae > Scyliorhinus > Scyliorhinus torazame. Next base: position 32,110,355 of record NC_092731.1, read on the forward strand.
TGTTTGTTGTATGCTTGGCTCCATGTTTGTTGTGGGCAGTACTCCATGTTTGTTGTGGGCAGTGCTCCATGTTTGTTGTGGGCTGGGCTCCATGTTTGTTGTGGGCTGGGCTCCCATCATTGTTGTGGACTGGACTCCATGTTTGTTGTGGGCTGGGCTCCATATTTGTTTTGGGCTGGGCTCCCATGTTTGTTGTGGGCTGGGCTCCATGTTTGTTGTGGGTAGTTCACCATGTTTGTTATGGGCAGGGCTCCATGTTTATTGTGGGCTTGGCTCCATATTTGTTGTGGGCTTGGCTCCATGTTTGTTGTGCGCAGTTTTCCACGTTTGTTGTGGGCAGTGCTCCATGTTTGTTGTGGGCTGGGTTCCATGTTTGTTGTGGGCTGGGTTCCATGTTTGTTGTGGGCAGTGCCCCATGTTTGTTGTGGACTGGACTCCATGTTTGTTGGGGGCTTGGCTCCATGTTTGTTGTGCGCTGGGCTCTGTGGTAGGCTATATTAGGAGTATCGCGGTACCTAGGTGGGATGTACCTTATACTGGAGTATGAGTGGTAGAACCTGCCTGCTGGTTCCGCCCATAAGACTCTGTGTTTCACCCACAGCAGTTATTCTGTACCGGAGCTGCTGGGGTAACTACTTGTTCATTAACGCCTTCAATTGGACCCCAGTCTCGCTTCAGTAGCGATTGATTGTGCATCAGGCTCCATGTTTGTTGTGGGCTGCGCTACATGTTTGTTGTGGGCTAGGCTCCATGTTTGTTGTATGCTTGGCTCCATGTTCGTTGTGGGCTGGGCTCCATGTTTGTTGTGGGCAGTTCACCATGTTTGTTATGGGCAGGGCTCCATGTTTATTGTGGGCTTGGCTCCATATTTGTTGTGGGCTTGGCTCCATGTTTGTTGTGCGCAGTTCTCCACGTTTGTTGTGGGCAGTGCTCCATGTTTGTTGTGGGCAGGGCTCCATGTTTGTTGTGGGCAGGGCTCCATGTTTGTTGTGGGCTGGGCTCCATGTTTGTTGTGGGCAGTTCACCATGTTTGTTATGGGCAGGGCTCCATGTTTGTTGTGGGCAGTGCTCCATGTTTGTTGTGCGCAGTTCTCCACGTTTGTTGTGGGCAGTGCTCCATGTTTGTTGTGGGCAGGGCTCCATGTTTGTTGTGGGCAGGGCTCCATGTTTGTTGTGGGCTGGGCTCCATGTTTATTGTGGGCTTGGCTCCATATTTGTTGTGGGCTTGGCTCCATGTTTGTTGTGCGCAGTTCTCCACGTTTGTTGTGGGCAGTGCTCCATGTTTGTTGTGGGCAGAGCTCCATGTTTGTTGTGGGCAGGGCTCCATGTTTGTTGTGGGCAGTGCTACATGTTTGCTGTGGGCTGGGCTCCATGTTCGTTGTGGGCAGTGCTCCATGTTTGTTGTGGGCAGGGCTCCATGTTTGTTGAGGGCTGGGCTCCATGTTTGTTGTGGGCAGTGCTCCATGTTGTTGTGGGCAGGGCTCCATGTTTGTTGTGGGCTGGGCTCCATGTTTGTTGTGGGCAGTGCTCCCTGTTTGTTGTGGGCTGGGCTCCATGTTTGTTGTGGGCAGTGCTCCATGTTTGTTGCGGGCTGGGCTCCATGTTTGTTGTATGCTTGGCTCCATGTTTGTTGTGGGCAGTGCTCCATGTTCATTGTGGGCAGTCCTCCATGTTTGTTGTGGGCTGGGCTCCATGTTTGTTGTATGCTTGGCTCCATGTTCGTTGTTGGCTGGGCTCCATGTTTGTTGTGGGCAGTGCTACATGTTTGTTGTGGGCTGGGCTCCATGTTTGTTGTGGGCTTGGCTCCATGTTTGTTGTGGGATGGGCTCCATGTTTGCTGTGGGCTTGGCTCCATGTTTGTTGTGGGCTTGGCTCCATGTTTGTTGTGGGCTGGGCTCCATGTTTGTTGTGGGCAGTGCTACATGTTCGTTGTGGGCTGGGCTCCATGTTTGTTGTGGGCAGTGCTCCATGTTTGTTGTGGGCAGTGCTACATGTTCGTTGAGGGCTGGGCTCCATGTTTGTTGTGGGCAGTGCTACATGTTCGTTGTGGGCTGGGCTCCATGTTTGTTGTGGGCTTGGCTCCATGTTTGTTGTGGGATGGGCTCCATGTTTGCTGTGGGCTTGGCTCCATGTTTGTTGTGGGCTTGGCTCCATGTTTGTTGTGGGCTGGGCTCCATGTTTGTTGTGGGCAGTGCTACATGTTCGTTGTGGGCTGGGGTCCATGTTTGTTGTGGGCAGTGCTCCATGTTTGTTGTGGGCAGTGCTACATGTTCGTTGTGGGCTGGGCTCCATGTTTGTTGTGGGCAGTGCTACATGTTCGTTGTGGGCTGGGCTCCATGTTTGTTGTATGCTTGGCTCCATTTTTGTTGTGTGCTGGGCTCCATGTTTGTTGTGGGCAGTGCTCCATGTTTGTTGTGGGCAGTGCTCCATGTTTGTTGTGGGCTGGGCTCCATGTTTGTTGTGGGCTGGGCTCCATGTTTGTTGCGGGCAGTGCTCCATGTTTGTTGTGGGCTGGGCTCCATGTTTGTTGTATGCTTGGCTCCATGTTTGTTGTGGGCAGTGCTCCATGTTTGTTGTGGGCTGGGCTCCATGTTTGTTGTGGGCTGGGCTCCCATGTTTGTTGTGGACTGGACTCCATGTTTGTTGTGGGCTGGGCTCCATGTTTGTTTTGGGCAGGGCTCCCATGTTTGTTGTGGACTGGACTCCATGTTTGTTGTGGGCTGGGCTACATGTTTGTTGTGGGCTGGACCCCATGTTTGTTGTGGGCTGGGCTCCATGTTTGTTGCGGGCAGTGCTCCATGTTTGTTGTGGGCTGGGCTCCATGTTTGTTGTATGCTTGGCTCCATGTTTGTTGTGGGCTGGGCTCCATGTTTGTTGTGGGCTGTGCTACATGTTTGTTGTGGGAAGGGCTCAATGTTTGTTGTATGCTTGGCTCCATGTTTGTTGTGGGCAGTGCTCCATGTTTGTTGTGGGCTGGGCTCCATGTTTGTTGTGGGCTGGGCTCCCATGTTTGTTGTGGACTGGACTCCATGTTTGTTGTGGGCTGGGCTCCATGTTTGTTTTGGGCAGGGCTCCCATGTTTGTTGTGGACTGGACTCCATGTTTGTTGTGGGCTGGGCTACATGTTTGTTGTGGGCTGGACCCCATGTTTGTTGTGGACTGGACTCCATGTTTGTTGTGGGCTGGGCTCCATGTTTGTTGTGGGCTGGGCTCCCATGTTTGTTGTGGGCAGTGCTACATGTTTGTTGTGGGCAGTGCTCCATGTTTGTTGTGGGCTGGGCTCCATGTTTGTTGTATGCTTGGCTCCATGTTTGTTGTGGGCAGTGCTCCATGTTTGTTGTGGGCAGTGCTCCATGTTTGTTGTGGGCTGGGCTCCATGTTTGTTGTATGCTTGGCTCCATGTTTGTTGTGGGCAGTGCTCCATGTTTGTTGTGGGCAGTGCTCCATGTTTGTTGTGGGCTGGGCTCCATGTTTGTTGTATGCTTGGCTCCATGTTTGTTGTGGGCAGTGCTCCTTGTTTGTTGTGGGCAGTGCTCCATGTTTGTTGTGGACTGGACTCCATGTTTGTTGTGGGCAGTGCTCCATGTTTGTTGTGGGCTGGGCTCCATGTTTGTTGTGGACAGTGCTACATGTTTGTTGTGGGCTGGACTCCATGTTTGTTGTGGGCTGTGTTACATGTTTGTTGTGGGCTGGACTCGATGTTTATTGTGGGCTGGGCTCCATGTTTGTTGTGGACTGGACTCCATGTTTGTTGTGGGCTGGGCTCCATGTTTGTTGTGGACAGTGCTCCATGTTTGTTGTGGGCTGGGCTCCATGTTTGTTGTATGCTTGGCTCCATGTTTGTTGTGGGCAGTGCTACATGTTTGTTGTGGGCTGGGCTCCATGTTTGTTGGGGGCTTGGCTCCATGTTTGTTGTGGGCAGTGCTCCATGTTTGTTGTGGGCTGGGCTCCATGTTTGTTGTGGACAGTGCTCCATGTTTGTTGTGGGCTGGGCTCCATGTTTGTTGTATGCTTGGCTCCATGTTTGTTGTGGGCAGTGCTACATGTTTGTTGTGGGCTGGGCTCCATGTTTGTTGTATGCTTGGCTCCATGTTTGTTGTGGGCTGTGCTCCATGTTTGTTGTGGGCTGGGCTCCATGTTTGTTGTGGGCAGTGCTCCATGTTTGTTGTGGGCTGGGCTCCATGTTTGTTGTATGCTTGGCTCCATGTTTGTTGTGGGCTGGGCTCCATGTTTGTTGTGGACAGTGCTACATGTTTGTTGTGGGCTGGACTCCACGTTTGTTGTGGGCTGTGTTACATGTTTGTTGTGGGCTGGACTCGATGTTCGTTGTGGGCTGGGCTCCATGTTTGTTGTGGGCTGGGCTCCATGTTTGTTGTATGCTTGGCTCCATGTTTGTTGTGGGGAGTGCTCCATGTTTGTTGTGGGCAGTGCTCCATGTTTGTTGTGGGCTGGGCTCCATGTTTGTTGGGGACTGGGCTCCCATGTTTGTTGTGGACTGGACTCCATGTTTGTCGTGGGCTGTGCTCCATGTTTGTTGTGGACTGGACTCCATGTTTGTAGGGGGCTTGGCTCCATGTTTGTTGTGGGCAGGGCTCAATGTTTGTTGTATGCTTGGCTCTATGTTTGTTGTGGGCAGTACTCCATGTTTGTTGTGGGCAGTGCTCCATGTTTGTTGTGGGCTGGGCTGCATGTTTGTTGTGGGCTGGGCCCCCATGTTTGTTGTGGACTGGACTCCATGTTTGTTGTGGGCTGGGCTCCATGTCTGTTTTGGGCTGGGCTCCCATGTTTGTTGTGGACTGGACTCCATGTTTGTTGTGGGCTGGGCTACATGTTTGTTGTGGGCTGGACCCCATGTTTGTTGTGGACTGGACTCCATGTTTGTTGTGGGCTGGGCTCCGATGTTTGTTGTGGGCAGTGCTACATGTTTGTTGTGGGCAGTGCTCCATGTTTGTTGTGGGCAGTGCTCCATGTTTGTTGTGGGCTGGACCCCATGTTTGTTGTGGACTGGACTCCATGTTTGTTGTGGGCTGGGCTCCGATGTTTGTTGTGGGCAGTGCTACATGTTTGTTGTGGGCAGGGCTCCATGTTTGTTGTGGGCTGGGCTCCGATGTTTGTTGTGGGCAGTGCTACATGTTTGTTGTGGGCAGTGCTCCATGTTTGTTGTGGGCAGTGCTCCCTGTTTGTTGGGGGCTTGGCTCCATGTTTGTTGTGGGCAGTGCTCCATGTTTGTTGTGGGCTGGGCTCCATGTTTGTTGTGGACAGTGCTACATGTTTGTTGTGGGCTGGACTCCACGTTTGTTGTGGGCTGTGTTACATGTTTGTTGTGGGCTGGACTCGATGTTTGTTGTGGGCTGGGCTCCATGTTTGTTGTGGACTGGACTCCATGTTTGTTGTGGGCAGGGCTCCCATGTTTGTTGTGGACTGGGCTCCCATGTTTGTTGTGGGCAGTGCTCCATGTTTGTTGTGGGCTGGGCCCCATGTTTGTTGTATGCTTGGCTCCATGTTTGTTGTGGGCAGTGCTCCATGTTTGTTGTGGGCTGGGCTCCATGTTCGTTGTGGGCAGTGCTCCATGTTTGTTGTGGGCTGGGCTCCATGTTTGTTGTGGGCTGGGCTCCATGTTTGTTGTGGGCAGTGCTCCCTGTTTGTTGTGGGCTGGGGTCCATGTTTGTTGCGGGCTGGGCTCCATGTTTGTTGTATGCTTGGCTCCATGTTTGTTGTGGGCAGTGCTCCATGTTTGTTGTGGGCAGTGCTCCATGTTTGTTGTGGCCAGTGCTACATGTTTGTTGTGGGCTGGACTCCACGTTTGTTGTGGGCTGTGTTACATGTTTGTTGTGGGCTGGACTCGATGTTCGTTGTGGGCTGGGCTCCATGTTTGTTGTTGACTGGACTCCATGTTTGTTGTGGGCAGGGCTCCCATGTTTGTTGTGGACTGGGCTCCCATGTTTGTTGTGGACTGTGCTCCATGTTTGTTGTGGACTGGACTCCATGTTTGTTGTGGGCTGTGCTCCATGTTTGTTGTGGACTGGACTCCATGTTTGTTGGGGACTTGGCTCCATGTTTGTTGTGGGCAGGGCTCAATGTTTGTTGTATGCTTGGCTCCATGTTTGTTGTGGGCAGTACTCCATGTTTGTTGTGGGCAGTGCTCCATGTTTGTTGTGGGCTGGGCTCCATGTTCGTTGTGGGCAGTGCTCCATGTTCGTTGTGGGCAGTCCTCCATGTTTGTTGTGGGCTGGGCTCCATGTTTGTTGTATGCTTGGCTCCATGTTCGTTGTTGGCTGGGCTCCATGTTTATTGTGGGCAGTGCTCCATGTTTGTTGTGGGCTGGGCGCCATGTTTGTTGTGGGCTGGGCTCCATGTTTGTTGTGGGCAGGGCTCCATGTTTGTTGCGGGCAGTGCTCCATGTTTGTTGTGGGCTGGGCTCCATGTTTGTTGTTGGCTGGGCACCATGTTTGTTGTGGGCAGTGCTCCATGTTTGTTGTGGGCTGTGCTCCATGTTTGTTGTGGGCTGTGCTACATGTTTGTTTTGGGCAGTGCTCCATGTTTGTTGTGGGCTGGGCTCCATGTGTGTTGTGGGCTGTGCTCCATGTTTGTTGTGGGCTGTGCTACATGTTTGTTGTTGGCTGTGCTCCATGTTTGTTGTGGGCAGTGCTCCATGTTTGTTGTGGGCTGTGCTCCATGTTTGTTGTGGGCTTTGCTACATGTTTGTTGTGGGCAGTGCTCCATGTTTGTTGTGGGCAGGGCTCCATGTTTGTTGTGGGCAGTGCTCCATGTTTGTTGTGGGCTGTGCTACATGTTTGTTGTGGGCAGGGCTCCATGTTTGTTGTGGGCAGTGCTCGATGTTCGTTGTGGGCTGTGCTACATGTTTGTTGTGGGCTGGACTCGATGTTTGTTGTGGGCTGGGCTCCATGTTTGTTGTTGACTGGACTCCATGTTTGTTGTGGGCAGGGCTCCCATGTTTGTTGTGGACTGGGCTCCCATGTTTGTTGTGGACTGTGCTCCATGTTTGTTGTGGACTGGACTCCATGTTTGTTGTGGGCTGTGCTCCATGTTTGTTGTGGACTGGACTCCATGTTTGTTGGGGGCTTGGCTCCATGTTTGTTGTGGGCAGGGCTCAATGTTTGTTGTATGCTTGGCTCCATGTTTGTTGTGGGCAGTACTCCATGTTTGTTGTGGGCAGTGCTCCATGTTTGTTGTGGGCTGGGCTCCATGTTTGTTGTGGGCTGGGCTCCCATCATTGTTGTGGACTGGGCTCCATATTTGTTTTGGGCTGGGCTCCCATGTTTGTTGTGGACTGGACTCCATGTTTGTTGTGGGCTGGGCTACATGTTTTTTGTGGGCTGGACCCCATGTTTGTTGTGGATTGGACTCCATGTTTGTTGTGGGCTGGGCTCCATGTTTGTTGTGGGCTGGGCTCCCATGTTTGTTGTGGGCAGTGCTACATGTTTGTTGTGGGCAGTGCTCCATGTTTGTTGTGGGCTGGGCTCCATGTTTGTTGTATGCTTGGCTCCATATTTTTTGTGGGCAGTGCTCCATGTTTGTTGAGGACAGTGCTCCATGTTTGTTGTGGGCTGGGCTCCATGTTTGTTGTGGACAGTGCTACATGTTTGTTGTGGGCTGGGCTCCATGTTTGTTGTGGACAGTGCTACATGTTTGTTGTGGGCTGGACTCCACGTTTGTTGTGGGCTGTGTTACATGTTTGTTGTGGGCTGGACTCGATGTTTGTTGTGGGCTGGGCTCCATGTTTGTTGTGGACTGGACTCCATGTTTGTTGTGGGCAGGGCTCCCATGTTTGTTGTGGACTGGGCTCCCATGTTTGTTGTGGGCAGTGCTCCATGTTTGTTGTGGACTGGACTCCATGTTTGTTGTGGGCAGGGCTCCCATGTTTGTTGTGGACTGGGCTCCCATGTTTGTTGTGGGCAGTGCTCCATGTTTGTTGTATGCTTGGCTCCATGTTTGTTGTGGGCAGTACTCCATGTTTGTTGTGGGCAGTGCTCCATGTTTGTTGTGGGCTGGGCTCCATGTTCGTTGTGGGCAGTGCTCCATGTTCGTTGTGGGCAGTCCTCCATGTTTGTTGTGGGCTGGGCTCCATGTTTGTTGTATGCTTGGCTCCATGTTCGTTGTTGGCTGGGCTCCATGTTTATTGTGGGCAGTGCTCCATGTTTGTTGTGGGCTGGGCGCCATGTTTGTTGTGGGCTGGGCTCCATGTTTGTTGTGGGCAGGGCTCCATGTTTGTTGCGGGCAGTGCTCCATGTTTGTTGTGGGCTGGGCTCCATGTTTGTTGTGGGCTGGGCACCATGTTTGTTGTGGGCAGTGCTCCATGTTTGTTGTGGGCTGTGCTCCATGTTTGTTGTGGGCTGTGCTACATGTTTGTTTTGGGCAGTGCTCCATGTTTGTTGTGGGCTGGGCTCCATGTGTGTTGTGGGCTGTGCTCCATGTTTGTTGTGGGCTGTGCTACATGTTTGTTGTTGGCTGTGCTCCATGTTTGTTGTGGGCAGTGCTCCATGTTTGTTGTGGGCTGTGCTCCATGTTTGTTGTGGGCTTTGCTACATGTTTGTTGTGGGCAGTGCTCCATGTTTGTTGTGGGCAGGGCTCCATGTTTGTTGTGGGCAGTGCTCCATGTTTGTTGTGGGCTGTGCTACATGTTTGTTGTATGCTTGGCTCCATGTTTGTTGTGGGCAGTACTCCATGTTTGTTGTGGGCAGTGCTCCATGTTTGTTGTGGGCTGGGCTCCATGTTCGTTGTGGGCAGTGCTCCATGTTCGTTGTGGGCAGTCCTCCATGTTTGTTGTGGGCTGGGCTCCATGTTTGTTGTATGCTTGGCTCCATGTTCGTTGTTGGCTGGGCTCCATGTTTATTGTGGGCAGTGCTCCATGTTTGTTGTGGGCTGGGCGCCATGTTTGTTGTGGGCTGGGCTCCATGTTTGTTGTGGGCAGGGCTCCATGTTTGTTGCGGGCAGTGCTCCATGTTTGTTGTGGGCTGGGCTCCATGTTTGTTGTGGGCTGGGCACCATGTTTGTTGTGGGCAGTGCTCCATGTTTGTTGTGGGCTGTGCTCCATGTTTGTTGTGGGCTGTGCTACATGTTTGTTTTGGGCAGTGCTCCATGTTTGTTGTGGGCTGGGCTCCATGTGTGTTGTGGGCTGTGCTCCATGTTTGTTGTGGGCTGTGCTACATGTTTGTTGTTGGCTGTGCTCCATGTTTGTTGTGGGCAGTGCTCCATGTTTGTTGTGGGCTGTGCTCCATGTTTGTTGTGGGCTTTGCTACATGTTTGTTGTGGGCAGTGCTCCATGTTTGTTGTGGGCAGGGCTCCATGTTTGTTGTGGGCAGTGCTCCATGTTTGTTGTGGGCTGTGCTACATGTTTGTTGTGGGCAGGGCTCCATGTTTGTTGTGGGCAGTGCTCGATGTTCGTCGTGGGCTGTGCTACATGTTTGTTGTGGGCTGGACTCGATGTTTGTTGTGGGCTGGGCTCCATGTTTGTTGTGGACTGGACTCCATGTTTGTTGTGGGCTGTGCTCCCATGTTTGTTGTGGACTGGGCTCCCATGTTTGTTGTGGACTGTGCTCCATGTTTGTTGTGGACTGGACTCCATGTTTGTTGTGGGCTGTGCTCCATGTTTGTTGTGGACTGGACTCCATGTTTGTTGGGGGCTTGGCTCCATGTTTGTTGTGGGCAGGGCTCAATGTTTGTTGTATGCTTGGCTCCATGTTTGTTGTGGGCAGTACTCCATGTTTGTTGTGGGCAGTGCTCCATGTTTGTTGTGGGCTGGGCTCCATGTTTGTTGTGGGCTGGGCTCCCATCATTGTTGTGGACTGGACTCCATGTTTGTTGTGGGCTGGGCTGCATATTTGTTTTGGGCTGGGCTCCCATGTTTGTTGTGGGCTGGGCTACATGTTTGTTGTGGGCTGGACCCCATGTTTGTTGTGGATTGGACTCCATGTTTGTTGTGGGCTGGGCTCCATGTTTGTTGTGGGCTGGGCTCCCATGTTTGTTGTGGGCAGTGCTACATGTTTGTTGTGGGCAGTGCTCCATGTTTGTTGTGGGCTGGGCTCCATGTTTGTTGTATGCTTGGCTCCATATTTTTTGTGGGCAGTGCTCCATGTTTGTTGAGGGCAGTGCTCCATGTTTGTTGTGGGCTGGGCTCCATGTTTGTTGTGGACAGTGCTACATGTTTGTTGTGGGCTGGGCTCCATGTTTGTTGTGGACAGTGCTACATGTTTGTTGTGGGCTGGACTCCACGTTTGTTGTGGGCTGTGTTACATGTTTGTTGTGGGCTGGACTCGATGTTTGTTGTGGGCTGGGCTCCATGTTTGTTGTGGACTGGACTCCATGTTTGTTGTGGGCAGGGCTCCCATGTTTGTTGTGGACTGGGCTCCCATGTTTGTTGTGGGCAGTGCTCCATGTTTGTTGTGGGCTGGGCTCCATGTTTGTTGTATGCTTGGCTCCATGTTTGTTGTGGGCAGTGCTCCATGTTTGTTGTGGGCAGTGCTCCATGTTTGTTGTGGGCTGGGCTCCATGTTCGTTGTGGGCAGTGCTCCATGTTTTTTGTGGGCAGTGCTCCATGTTTGTTGTGGGCAGTGCTCCCTGTTTGTTGTGGGCTGGGCTCCATGTTTGTTGCGGGCTGGGCTCCATGTTTGTTGTATGCTTGGCTCCATGTTCGTTGTTGGCTGGGCTCCATGTTTATTGTGGGCAGTCCTCCATGTTTGTTGTGGGCTGGGCTCCATGTTTGTTGTATGCTTGGCTCCATGTTCGTTGTTGGCTGGGCTCCATGTTTATTGTGGGCAGTCCTCCATGTTTGTTGTGGGCTGTGCTCCATGTTTGTTGTATGCTTGGCTCCATGTTCGTTGTTGGCTGGGCTCCATGTTTATTGTGGGCAGTCCTCCATGTTTGTTGTGGGCTGGGCTCCATGTTTGTTGTATGCTTGGCTCCATATTTGTTGTGGGCAGTGCTCCATGTTTGTTGTGGGCTGTGCTCCATGTTTGTTGTGGGCTGTGCTACATGTTGGTTGTGGGCAGTGCTCCATGTTTGTTGTGGGCTGGGCTCCATGTGTGTTGTGGGCTGTGCTCCATGTTTGTTGTGGGCTGTGCTACATGTTTGTTGTGGGCTGTGCTCCATGTTTGTTGTGGGCAGTGCTCCATGTTTGTTGTGGCAGTGCTCCATGTTTGTTGTGGGCAGGGCTCCATGTTTGTTGTGGGCAGTGCTCCATGTTTGTTGTGGGCTGTGCTACATGTTTGTTGTGGGCAGGGCTCCATGTTTGTTGTGGGCAGTGCTCGATGTTTGTTGTATGCTTGGCTCCATGTTTGTCATGGGCAGGGCTCCATGTTTGTTGTACGCTTAGCTCCATGTTTGCTGTGGGCTGTGCTACATGTTTGCCATGTGCAGGGCTCCATGTTTGTTGGGGGCTGGGCTACATGTTTGTTGTGGGCAGTGCTCCATGTTTGTTGTGGGCTGGGCTCCATGTTTGTTGTATGCTTGGCTCCATGTTTGTTGTGGGCAGTGCTCCATGTTTGTTGTGGGCAGTGCTCCATGTTTGTTGTGGGCTGGGCTCCATTTTTGTTGTGGACAGTGCTACATGTTTGTTGTGGGCTGGACTCCACGTTTGTTGTGGGCTGTGTTACATGTTTGTTGTGGGCTGGACTCGATGTTTGTTGTGGGCTGGGCTCCATGTTTGTTGTGGACTGGACTCCATGTTTGTTGTGGGCAGGGCTCCCATGTTGTTGTGGACTGGGCTCCCATGTTTGTTGTGCGCAGTGCTCCATGTTTGTTGTGGGCTGGGCTCCATGTTGTTGTATGCTTGGCTCCATGTTTGTTGTGGGCAGTGCTCCATGTTTGTTGTGGGCAGTGCTCCATGTTTGTTGTGGGCTGGGCTCCATGTTTGTTGTGGGCAGTGCTCCATGTTTGTTGTGGACAGTGCTACATGTTTGTTGTGGGCTGGACTCCACGTTTGTTGTGGGCTGTGTTACATGTTTGTTGTGGGCTGGGCTCGATGTTCGTTGTGGGCTGGGCTCCATGTTTGTTGTTGACTGGACTCCATGTTTGTTGTGGGCAGTGCTCCCATGTTTGTTGTGGACTGGGCTCCCATGTTTGTTGTGGACTGTGCTCCATGTTTGTTGTGGACTGGACTCCATGTTTGTTGTGGGCTGTGCTCCATGTTTGTTGTGGACTGGACTCCATGTTTGTTGGGGGCTAGGCTCCATGTTTGTTGTGGGCAGGGCTCAATGTTTGTTGTATGCTTGGCTCCATGTTTGTTGTGGGCAGTACTCCATGTTTGTTGTGGGCAGGGCTCAATGTTTGTTGAATGCTTGGCTCCATGTTTGTTGTGGGCAGTACTCCATGTTTGTTGTGGGCAGTGCTCCATGTTTGTTGTGGGCTGGGCTCCATGTTTGTTGTGGACTGGACTCCATGTATCTTGTGGGCTGGGCTCCATGTTTGTTTTGGGCTGGGCTCCATGTTTGTTGTGGACTGGACTCCATGTTTGTTGTGGGCTGGGCTACATGTTTGTTGTGGGCTGGACCCCATGTTTGTTGTGGACTGGACTCCATGTTTGTTGTGGAATGGGCTCCATGTTTGTTGTGGGCTGGGCTCCCATGTTTGTTGTGGGCAGTGCTACATGTTTGTTGTGGGCAGTGCTCCATGTTTGTTGTGGGCTGGGCTCCATGTTTGTTGTATGCTTGGCTCCATGTTTTTTGTGGGCAGTGCTCCATGTTTGTTGAGGGCAGTGCTCCATGTTTGTTGTGGGCTGGGCTCCATGTTTGTTGTGGACAGTGCTACATGTTTGTTGTGGGCTGGACTCCACGTTTGTTGTGGGCTGTGTTACATGTTTGTTGTGGGCTGGACTCGATGTTTGTTGTGGGCTGGGCTCCATGTTTGTTGTGGACTGGACTCCATGTTTGTTGTGGGCAGGGCTCCCATGTTTGTTGTGGACTGGGCTCCCATGTTTGTTGTGGGCAGTGCTCCATGTTTGTTGTGGGCTGGGCTCCATGTTTGTTGTATGTTTCGCTCCATGTTTGTTGTGGGCAGTGCTCCATGTTTGTTGTGGGCTGGGCTCCATGTTGGTTGTGGGCAGTGCTCCATGTTTGTTGTGGGCTGGGCTCCATGTTTGTTGTGGGCAGTGCTCCCTGTTTGTTGTGGGCTGGGCTCCATGTTTGTTGCGGGCTGGGCTCCATGTTTGTTGTATGCTTGGCTCCATGTTTGTTGTGGGCAGTGCTCCATGTTCGTTGTGGGCAGTGCTCCATGTTTGTTGTGGGCAGTGCTCCATGTTCGTTGTGGGCTGGGCTCCATGTTTGTTGTGGGCTGGGCTCCATGTTTGTTGTGGGCAGTGCTCCATGTTCGTTGTGGGCAGTGCTCCATGTTTGTTGTGGGCAGTGCTCCATGTTCGTTGTGGGCTGGGCTCCATGTTTGTTGTGGGCTGGGCTCCATGTTTGTTGTGGGCTGGGCTCCATGTTTGTTGTGGGCAGGGCTCCATGTTTGTTGCGGGCAGTGCTCCATGTTTGTTGTGGGCTGGGCTCCATGTTTGTTGTGGGCTGGGCACCATGTTTGTTGTGGGCAGTGCTCCATGTTTGTTGTGGGCTGTGCTCCATATTTGTTGTGGGCTGTGCTACATGTTTGTTGTGGGCAGTGCTCCATGTTTGTTGTGGGCTGGGCTCCATGTGTGTTGTGGGCTGTGCTCCATGTTTGTTGTGGGCTGTGCTACATGTTTGTTGTGGGCTGTGCTCCATGTTTGTTGTGGGCAGTGCTCCATGTTTGTTGTTGGCTGTGCTCCATGTTTGTTGTGGGCTGTGCTACATGTTTGTTGTGGGCAGTGCTCCATGTTTGTTGTGGGCAGGGCTCCATGTTTGTTGTGGGCAGTGCTCCATGTTTGTTGTGGGCTGTGCTACATGTTTGTTGTGGGCAGGGCTCAATGTTTGTTGTGGGCAGTGCTCGATGTTTGTTGTGAGCTGTGCTACATGTTTGTTGTATGCTTGGCTCCATGTTTGTCATGGGCAGGGCTCCATGTTTGTTGTACGCTTAGCTCCATGTTTGCTGTGGGCTGTGCTACATGTTTGCCATGTGCAGGGCTCCATGTTTGTTGGGGGCTGGGCTACATGTTTGTTGTGGGCTGGGCTCCATGTTTGTTGTATGCTTGGCTCCATGTTTCTTGTGGGCAGTGCTCCATGTTTGTTGTGGGCAGTGCTCCATGTTTGTTGTGGGCTGGGCTCCATGTTTGTTGTGGACAGTGCTACATGTTTGTTGTGGGCTGGACTCCACGTTTGTTTTGGGCTGTGTTACATGTTTGTTGTGGGCTGGACTCGATGTTTGTTGTGGGCTGGGCTCCATGTTTGTTGTGGACTGGACTCCATGTTTGTTGTGGGCAGGGCTCCCATGTTGTTGTGGACTGGGCTCCCATGTTTGTTGTGGACTGTGCTCCATGTTTGTTGTGGACTGGACTCCATGTTTGTTGTGGGCTGTGCTCCATGTTTGTTGTGGACTGGACTCCATGTTTGTTGGGGGCTTGGCTCCATGTTTGTTGTGGGCAGGGCTCAATGTTTGTTGTATGCTTGGCTCCATGTTTGTTGTGGGCAGTACTCCATGTTTGTTGTGGGCAGTGCTCCATGTTTGTTGTGGGCTGGGCTCCATGTTTGTTGTGGGCTGGGCTCCCATGTTTGTTGTGGACTGGACTCCATGTTTGTTGTGGGCTGGGCTCCATGTTTGTTTTGGGCTGGGCTCCATGTTTGTTGTGGACTGGACTCCATGTTTGTTGTGGGCTGGGCTACATGTTTGTTGTGGGCTGGACCCCATGTTTGTTGTGGACTGGACTCCATGTTTGTTGTGGAATGGGCTCCATGTTTGTTGTGGGCTGGGCTCCCATGTTTGTTGTGGGCAGTGCTACATGTTTGTTGTGGGCAGTGCTCCATGTTTGTTGTGGGCTGGGCTCCATGTTTGTTGTATGCTTGGCTCCATGTTTTTTGTGGGCAGTGCTCCATGTTTGTTGAGGGCAGTGCTCCATGTTTTTTGTGGGCTGGGCTCCATGTTTGTTGTGGACAGTGCTACATGTTTGTTGTGGGCTGGACTCCACGTTTGTTGTGGGCTGTGTTACATGTTTGTTGTGGGCTGGACTCGATGTTTGTTGTGGGCTGGGCTCCATGTTTGTTGTGGACTGGACTCCATGTTTGTTGTGGGCAGGGCTCCCATGTTTGTTGTGGACTGGGCTCCCATGTTTGTTGTGGGCAGTGCTCCATGTTTGTTGTGGGCTGGGCTCCATGTTTGTTGTATGCTTGGCTCCATGTTTGTTGTGGGCAGTGCTCCATGTTTGTTGTGGGCAGTGGTCCATGTTTGTTGTGGGCTGGGCTCCATGTTCGTTGTGGGCAGTGCTCCATGTTTGTTGTGGGCTGGGCTCCATGTTCGTTGTGGGCAGTGCTCCATGTTTGTTGTGGGGTGAGCTCCATGTTTGTTGTGGGCTGGGCTCCATGTTTGTTGTGGGCAGTGCTTCCTGTTTGTTGTGGGCTGGGCTCCATGTTTGTTGCGGGCAGTGCTCCATGTTTGTTGCGGGCTGGGCTCCATGTTTGTTGTATGCTTGGCTCCATGTTTGTTGTATGCTTGGCTCCATGATTGTTGTGGGCAGTGCTCCATGTTCGTTGTGGGCAGTCCTCCATGTTTGTTGTGGGCTGGGCTCCATGTTTGTTGTATGCTTGGCTCCATGTTCGTTGTTGGCTGGGCTCCATGTTTATTGTGGGCAGTGCTACATGTTCGTTGTTGGCTGGGCTCCATGTTTGTTGTGGGCTGTACTACATGTTTGTTGTGGGCAGGGCTCAATGTTTGTTGAATGCTTGGCTCCATGTTTGTTGTGGGCAGTACTCCATGTTTGTTGTGGGCAGTGCTCCATGTTTGTTGTGAGCTGGGCTCCATGTTTGTTGTGGGCTGGGCTCCCATGTTTGTTGTGGACTGGACTCCATGTTTGTTGTGGCCTGGGCTCCATGTTTGTTGTGGGCTGGGCTCCCATGTTTGTTGTGGACTGGACTCCATGTTTGTTGTGGGCTGGGCTACATGTTTGTTGTGGGCTGGACCCCATGTTTGTTGTGGACTGGACTCCATGTTTGTTGTGGGCTGGGCTCCATGTTTGTTGTGGGCTGGGCTCCCATGTTTGTTGTGGGCAGTGCTCCATGTTTGTTGTGGGCAGTGCTCCATGTTTGTTGTGGGCTGGGCTCCATGTTTGTTGTATGCTTGGCTCCATGTTTGTTGTGGGCAGTGCTCCATGTTTGTTAGGGCAGTGCTCCATGTTTGTTGTGGGCTGGGCTCCATGTTTGTTGTGGACAGTGCTACATGTTTGTTGTATGCTTGGCTCCATGTTTGTTGTGGGCTGGGCTCCATGTTTGTTGTGGACAGTGCTGCATGTTTTTTGTGGACTGGACTCCACGTTTATTGTGGGCTGTGTTACATGTTTGTTGTGGGCTGGACTCGATGTTTGTTGTGGGCTGGGCTCCATGTTTGTTGTGGGCAGGGCTCCATGTTTGTTGTGGACTGGACTCCATGTTTGTTGTGGGCAGGGCTATCATGTTTGTTGTGGACTGGGCTCCCATGTGTGTTGTATGCTTGGCTCCATGTTTGTTGTGGGCTGGGCTCCATGTTTGCTGTGGGCAGTGCTCCATGTTTGTTGTGGGCTGGGCTCCATGTTTGTTGTATGCTTGGCTCCATGTTTGTTGTGGGCAGTGCTCCATGTTTGTTGTGGGCTGGGCTCCATGTTTGTTGTGGACAGTGCTACATGTTTGTTGTGGGCTGGACTCCACGTTTGTTGTGGGCTGTGTTACATGTTTGTTGTGGGCTGGACTCGATGTTTGTTGTGGGCTGGGCTCCACGTTTGTTGTGGGCTGGGCTCCATGTTTGTTGTGGGCTGGGCTCCCATGTATGTTGTGGACTGTGCTCCATGTTTGTTGTGGACTGGACTCCATGTTTGTTGTGGGCTGTGCTCCATGTTTGTTGGGGGCTTGGCTCCATGTTTGTTGTGGGCTGTGCTCTGTGGTAGGCTATATTAGTATAGCCTACCACAGATTATTGCGGGACCTAGGTGGGATGTACCTTATACTGGAGTATGAGTGGTAGAACTTGCCTGCTGGTTCCGCCCATAAGACTCTGTGCTTCACCCACAGCAGTCATTCTGTACCGGAGCTGCTGGGGTAACTACTTGTTCATTAACGCCTTCAATTGGATCCCAGTCTCGCTTCAGTAGCGATTGATTGTGCATCAGGCTCCATGTTTGTTGTGGGCTGCGCTACATGTTTATTGTGGGCTGGGCCCCATGTATGTTGTGGGCTGGGCTCCATGTTTATTGTGGGCTGGGCTCCATGTTTGTTGTGGGCTGTGCTCCATGTTTGTTGTGGGCTGGGCTCCATGTTTGTTGTGGGCTGGGCACCATGTTTGTTGTGGGCTGGGCTCCATGTTTGTTGTGGGCAGGGATCCATGTTTGTTGTGGACTGGGCACCATGTTTGTTGTGGGCTGGGCTCCATGTTTGTTGTGGGCTGGGCACCATGTTTGTTGTGGGCAGTGCTCCATGTTTGTTGTGGGCTGTGCTCCATGTTTGTTGTGGGCTGTGCTCCATGTTTGTTGTGGGCTGGGCACCATGTTTGTTGTGGGCTGGGCTCCATGTTTGTTGTGGGCTGGGCACCATGTTTGTTGTGGGCTGTGCTCCATGTTTGTTGTGGGCTGTGCTACATGTTGGTTGTGGGCAGTGCTCCATGTTTGTTGTGGGCTGGGCTCCATGTTTGTTGTGGGCTGGGCTTCATGTTTGTTGTGGGCTGTGCTACATGTTTGTTGTGGGCTGTGCTCCATGTTTGTTGTGGGCAGTGCTCCATGTTTGTTGTGGGCTGTGCTCCATGTTTGTTGTGTGCTGTGCTCCATGTTTGTTGTGGGCAGTGCTCCATGTTTGTTGTGGGCAGTGCTCCATGTTTGTTGTGGGCTGTGCTACATGTTTGTTGTGGGCAGGGGTCCATGTTTGTTGTGGGCAGTGCTCCATGTTTGTTGTGAGCTGTGCTACATGTTTGTTGTATGCTTGGCTCCATGTTTGTAATGGGCAGGGCTCCATGTTTGTTGTATGCTTAGCTCCATGTTTGCTGTGGGCTGTGCTACATGTTTGTCATGGGCAGGGCTCCATGTTTGTTGGGGGCTGGGCTACATGTTTATTGTGGGCTGGGCTCCATGTTTGTTGTGGGCTGTTCTACACGTTTGTTGTGGGCAGGGCTCCATATTTATTGTGGGCAGGGCTCCACGTTTGTTGTATGCTTGGCTCCATGTTTGTTGTATGCTTGGCTCCATGTTTGTTGTATGCTTGGCTCCATGTTTGTTGTGGGCTGGACTCCACGTTTGTTTTGGGCTGTGTTACATGTTTGTTGTGGGCTGGACTCGATGTTTGTTGTGGGCTGGGCTCCATGTTTGTTGTGGACTGGACTCCATGTTTGTTGTGGGCAGGGCTCCCATGTTGTTGTGGACTGGGCTCCCATGTTTGTTGTGGGCAGTGCTCCATGTTTGTTGTGGGCTGGGCTCCATGTTGTTGTATGCTTGGCTCCATGTTTGTTGTGGGCAGTGCTCCATGTTTGTTGTGGGCAGTGCTCCATGTTTGTTGTGGGCTGGGCTCCATGTTTGTTGTGGACAGTGCTACATGTTTGTTGTGGGCTGGACTCCACGATTGTTGTGGGCTGTGTTACATGTTTGTTGTGGGCTGGGCTCGATGTTCGTTGTGGGCTGGGCTCCATGTTTGTTGTTGACTGGACTCCATGTTTGTTGTGGGCAGGGCTCCCATGTTTGTTGTGGACTGGGCTCCCATGTCTGTTGTGGACTGTGCTCCATGTTTGTTGTGGACTGGACTCCATGTTTGTTGTGGGCTGTGCTCCATGTTTGTTGTGGACTGGACTCCATGTTTGTTGGGGGCTTGGCTCCATGTTTGTTGTGGGCAGGGCTCAATGTTTGTTGTATGCTTGGCTCCATGTTTGTTGTGGGCAGTACTCCATGTTTGTTGTGGGCAGTGCTCCATGTTTGTTGTGGGCTGGGCTCCATGTTTGTTGTGGGCTGGGCTCCATGTTTGTTGTGGGCTGTTCTACATGTTTGTTGTGGGCAGGGCTCCATATTTATTGTGGGCAGGGCTCCACGTTTGTTGTATGCTTGGCTCCATGTTTGTTGTATGCTTGGCTCCATGTTTGTTGTATGCTTGGCTCCATGTTTGTTGTGGGCTGGACTCCACGTTTGTTTTGGGCTGTGTTACATGTTTGTTGTGGGCTGGACTCGATGTTTGTTGTGGGCTGGGCTCCATGTTTGTTGTGGACTGGACTCCATGTTTGTTGTGGGCAGGGCTCCCATGTTGTTGTGGACTGGGCTCCCATGTTTGTTGTGGGCAGTGCTCCATGTTTG
This sequence comes from Scyliorhinus torazame, assembly GCF_047496885.1. Taxonomy (NCBI): domain Eukaryota; kingdom Metazoa; phylum Chordata; class Chondrichthyes; order Carcharhiniformes; family Scyliorhinidae; genus Scyliorhinus; species Scyliorhinus torazame. The sequence continues at coordinate 32,129,724 of NC_092731.1, forward strand.
TTGTGGGCTGGGCTCCATGTTGTTGTATGCTTGGCTCCATGTTTGTTGTGGGCAGTGCTCCATGTTTGTTGTGGGCAGTGCTCCATGTTTGTTGTGGGCTGGGCTCCATGTTTGTTGTGGACAGTGCTACATGTTTGTTGTGGGCTGGACTCCACGATTGTTGTGGGCTGTGTTACATGTTTGTTGTGGGCTGGGCTCGATGTTCGTTGTGGGCTGGGCTCCATGTTTGTTGTTGACTGGACTCCATGTTTGTTGTGGGCAGGGCTCCCATGTTTGTTGTGGACTGGGCTCCCATGTCTGTTGTGGACTGTGCTCCATGTTTGTTGTGGACTGGACTCCATGTTTGTTGTGGGCTGTGCTCCATGTTTGTTGTGGACTGGACTCCATGTTTGTTGGGGGCTTGGCTCCATGTTTGTTGTGGGCAGGGCTCAATGTTTGTTGTATGCTTGGCTCCATGTTTGTTGTGGGCAGTACTCCATGTTTGTTGTGGGCAGTGCTCCATGTTTGTTGTGGGCTGGGCTCCATGTTTGTTGTGGGCTGGGCTCCCATGTTTGTTGTGGACTGGACTCCATGTTTGTTGTGGGCTGGGCTCCATGTTTGTTTTGGGCTGGGCTCCATGTTTGTTGTGGACTGGACTCCATGTTTGTTGTGGGCTGGGCTACATGTTTGTTGTGGGCTGGACCCCATGTTTGTTGTGGACTGGACTCCATGTTTGTTGTGGAATGGGCTCCATGTTTGTTGTGGGCTGGGCTCCCATGTTTGTTGTGGGCAGTGCTACATGTTTGTTGTGGGCAGTGCTCCATGTTTGTTGTGGGCTGGGCTCCATGTTTGTTGTATGCTTGGCTCCATGTTTTTTGTGGGCAGTGCTCCATGTTTGTTGAGGGCAGTGCTCCATGTTTGTTGTGGGCTGGGCTCCATGTTTGTTGTGGACAGTGCTACATGTTTGTTGTGGGCTGGACTCCACGTTTGTTGTGGGCTGTGTTACATGTTTGTTGTGGGCTGGACTCGATGTTTGTTGTGGGCTGGGCTCCATGTTTGTTGTGGACTGGACTCCATGTTTGTTGTGGGCAGGGCTCCCATGTTTGTTGTGGACTGGGCTCCCATGTTTGTTGTGGGCAGTGCTCCATGTTTGTTGTGGGCTGGGCTCCATGTTTGTTGTATGCTTGGCTCCATGTTTGTTGTGGGCAGTGCTCCATGTTTGTTGTGGGCAGTGGTCCATGTTTGTTGTGGGCTGGGCTCCATGTTCGTTGTGGGCAGTGCTCCATGTTTGTTGTGGGGTGAGCTCCATGTTTGTTGTGGGCTGGGCTCCATGTTTGTTGTGGGCAGTGCTCCCTGTTTGTTGTGGGCTGGGCTCCATGTTTGTTGCGGGCAGTGCTCCATGTTTGTTGCGGGCTGGGCTCCATGTTTGTTGTATGCTTGGCTCCATGATTGTTGTGGGCAGTGCTCCATGTTCGTTGTGGGCAGTCCTCCATGTTTGTTGTGGGCTGGGCTCCATGTTTGTTGTATGCTTGGCTCCATGTTCGTTGTTGGCTGGGCTCCATGTTTATTGTGGGCAGTGCTACATGTTCGTTGTTGGCTGGGCTCCATGTTTGTTGTGGGCTGTACTACATGTTTGTTGTGGGCAGGGCTCAATGTTTGTTGAATGCTTGGCTCCATGTTTGTTGTGGGCAGTACTCCATGTTTGTTGTGGGCAGTGCTCCATGTTTGTTGTGAGCTGGGCTCCATGTTTGTTGTGGGCTGGGCTCCCATGTTTGTTGTGGACTGGACTCCATGTTTGTTGTGGCCTGGGCTCCATGTTTGTTGTGGGCTGGGCTCCCATGTTTGTTGTGGACTGGACTCCATGTTTGTTGTGGGCTGGGCTACATGTTTGTTGTGGGCTGGACCCCATGTTTGTTGTGGACTGGACTCCATGTTTGTTGTGGGCTGGGCTCCATGTTTGTTGTGGGCTGGGCTCCCATGTTTGTTGTGGGCAGTGCTCCATGTTTGTTGTGGGCCGTGCTCCATGTTTGTTGTGGGCTGGGCTCCATGTTTGTTGTATGCTTGGCTCCATGTTTGTTGTGGGCAGTGCTCCATGTTTGTTAGGGCAGTGCTCCATGTTTGTTGTGGGCTGGGCTCCATGTTTGTTGTGGACAGTGCTACATGTTTGTTGTATGCTTGGCTCCATGTTTGTTGTGGGCTGGGCTCCATGTTTGTTGTGGGCAGGGCTCCATGTTTGTTGTGGACTGGACTCCATGTTTGTTGTGGGCAGGGCTCCCATGTTTGTTGTGGACTGGGCTCCCATGTTTGTTGTATGCTTGGCTCCATGTTTGTTGTGGGCTGGGCTCCATGTTTGCTGTGGGCAGTGCTCCATGTTTGTTGTGGGCTGGGCTCCATGTTTGTTGTATGCTTGGCTCCATGTTTGTTGTGGGCAGTGCTCCATGTTTGTTGTGGGCTGGGCTCCATGTTTGTTGTGGGCTGGGCTCCATGTTTGTTGTGGACAGTGCTACATGTTTGTTGTGGGCTGGACTCCACGTTTGTTGTGGGCTGTGTTACATGTTTGTTGTGGGCTGGACTCGATGTTTGTTGTGGGCTGGGCTCCACGTTTGTTGTGGGCTGGGCTCCATGTTTGTTGTGGGCTGGGCTCCCATGTTTGTTGTGGACTGTGCTCCATGTTTGTTGTGGACTGGACTCCATGTTTGTTGTGGGCTGTGCTCCATGTTTGTTGTGGACTGGACTCCATGTTTCTTGTGGTCTGTGCTCCATGTTTGTTGTGGACTGGACTCCATGTTTGTTGTGGACTGGACTCCATGTTTGTTGGGGGCTTGGCTCCATGTTTGTTGTGGGCTGTGCTCTGTGGTAGGCTATATTAGTATAGCCTACCACAGATTATTGCGGGACCTAGGTGGGATGTACCTTATACTGGAGTATGAGTGGTAGAACTTGCCTGCTGGTTCCGCCCATAAGACTCTGTGCTTCACCCACAGCAGTCATTCTGTACCGGAGCTGCTGGGGTAACTACTTGTTCATTAACGCCTTCAATTGGATCCCAGTCTCGCTTCAGTAGCGATTGATTGTGCATCAGGCTCCATGTTTGTTGTGGGCTGCGCTACATGTTTATTGTGGGCTGGGCCCCATGTATGTTGTGGGCTGGGCTCCATGTTTATTGTGGGCTGGGCTCCATGTTTGTTGTGGGCTGTGCTCCATGTTTGTTGTGGGCTGGGCTCCATGTTTGTTGTGGGCTGGGCACCATGTTTGTTGTGGGCTGGGCTCCATGTTTGTTGTGGGCAGGGATCCATGTTTGTTGTGGACTGGGCACCATGTTTGTTGTGGGCTGGGCTCCATGTTTGTTGTGGGCTGGGCACCATGTTTGTTGTGGGCAGTGCTCCATGTTTGTTGTGGGCTGTGCTCCATGTTTGTTGTGGGCTGTGCTCCATGTTTGTTGTGGGCTGGGCTCCATGTTTGTTGTGGGCTGGGCACCATGTTTGTTGTGGGCTGGGCTCCATGTTTGTTGTGGGCTGGGCACCATGTTTGTTGTGGGCTGTGCTCCATGTTTGTTGCGGGCTGGGCTCCATGTTTGTTGTATGCTTGGCTCCATGATTGTTGTGGGCAGTGCTCCATGTTCGTTGTGGGCAGTCCTCCATGTTTGTTGTGGGCTGGGCTCCATGTTTGTTGTATGCTTGGCTCCATGTTCGTTGTTGGCTGGGATCCATGTTTATTGTGGGCAGTGCTACATGTTCGTTGTTGGCTGGGCTCCATGTTTGTTGTGGGCTGTACTACATGTTTGTTGTGGGCAGGGCTCAATGTTTGTTGAATGCTTGGCTCCATGTTTGTTGTGGGCAGTACTCCATGTTTGTTGTGGGCAGTGCTCCATGTTTGTTGTGAGCTGGGCTCCATGTTTGTTGTGGGCTGGGCTCCCATGTTTGTTGTGGACTGGACTCCATGTTTGTTGTGGCCTGGGCTCCATGTTTGTTGTGGGCTGGGCTCCCATGTTTGTTGTGGACTGGACTCCATGTTTGTTGTGGGCTGGGCTACATGTTTGTTGTGGGCTGGACCCCATGTTTGTTGTGGACTGGTCTCCATGTTTGTTGTGGGCTGGGCTCCATGTTTGTTGTGGGCTGGGCTCCCATGTTTGTTGTGGGCAGTGCTCCATGTTTGTTGTGGGCAGTGCTCCATGTTTGTTGTGGGCTGGGCTCCATGTTTGTTGTATGCTTGGCTCCATGTTTGTTGTGGGCAGTGCTCCATGTTTGTTAGGGCAGTGCTCCATGTTTGTTGTGGGCTGGGCTCCATGTTTGTTGTGGACAGTGCTACATGTTTGTTGTGGGCTGGGCTCCATGTTCGTTGTGGGCTGTGCTACATGTTTGTTGTATGCTTGGCTCCATGTTTGTTGTGGGCTGGGCTCCATGTTTGTTGTGGACAGTGCTGCATGTTTTTGTGGGCTGGACTCCACGTTTATTGTGGGCTGTGTTACATGTTTGTTGTGGGCTGGACTCGATGTTTGTTGTGTGCTGGGCTCCATGTTTGTTGTGGGCAGGGCTCCATGTTTGTTGTGGACTGGACTCCATGTTTGTTGTGGGCAGGGCTCCCATGTTTGTTGTGGACTGGGCTCCCATGTTTGTTGTATGCTTGGCTCCATGTTTGTTGTGGGCTGGGTTCAATGTTTGCTGTGGGCAGTGCTCCATGTTTGTTGTGGGCTGGGCTCCATGTTTGTTGTATGCTTGGCTCCATGTTTGTTGTGGGCAGTGCTCCATGTTTGTTGTGGGCTGGGCTCCATGTTTGTTGTGGACAGTGCTACATGTTTGTTGTGGGCTGGTCTCCACGTTTGTTGTGGGCTGTGTTACATGTTTGTTGTGGGCTGGACTCGATGTTTGTTGTGGGCTGGGCTCCACGTTTGTTGTGGGCTGGGCTCCATGTTTGTTGTGGGCTGGGCTCCCATGTTTGTTGTGGACTGTGCTCCATGTTTGTTGTGGACTGGACTCCATGTTTGTTGTGGGCTGTGCTCCATGTTTGTTGTGGACTGGACTCCATGTTTCTTGTGGACTGTGCTCCATGTTTGTTGTGGACTGGACTCCATGTTTGTTGGGGGCTTGGCTCCATGTTTGTTGTGGGCTGTGCTCTGTGGTAGGCTATATTAGTATAGCCTACCACAGATTATTGCGGGACCTAGGTGGGATGTACCTTATACTGGAGTATGAGTGGTAGAACTTGCCTGCTGGTTCCGCCCATAAGACTCTGTGCTTCACCCACAGCAGTCATTCTGTACCGGAGCTGCTGGGGTAACTACTTGTTCATTAACGCCTTCAATTGGATCCCAGTCTCACTTCAGTAGCGATTAATTGTGCATCAGGCTCCATGTTTGTTGTGGGCTGCGCTACATGTTTATTGTGGGCTGGGCCCCATGTATGTTGTGGGCTGGGCTCCATGTTTATTGTGGGCTGGGCTCCATGTTTGTTGTGGGCTGTGCTCCATGTTTGTTGTGGGCTGGGCTCCATGTTTGTTGTGGGCTGGGCACCATGTTTGTTGTGGGCTGGGCTCCATGTTTGTTGTGGGCAGGGATCCATGTTTGTTGTGGACTGGGCACCATGTTTGTTGTGGGCTGGGCTCCATGTTTGTTGTGGGCTGGGCACCATGTTTGTTGTGGGCAGTGCTCCATGTTTGTTGTGGGCTGTGCTCCATGTTTGTTGTGGGCTGTGCTCCATGTTTGTTGTGGGCTGGGCACCATGTTTGTTGTGGGCTGGGCTCCATGTTTGTTGTGGGCTGGGCACCATGTTTGTTGTGGGCAGTGCTCCATGTTTGTTGTGGGCTGTGCTCCATGTTTGTTGTGGGCTGTGCTACATGTTGGTTGTGGGCAGTGCTCCATGTTTGTTGTGGGCTGGGCTCCATGTTTGTTGTGGGCTGGGCTTCATGTTTGTTGTGGGCTGTGCTACATGTTTGTTGTGGGCTGTGCTCCATGTTTGTTGTGGGCAGTGCTCCATGTTTGTTGTGGGCTGTGCTCCATGTTTGTTGTGTGCTGTGCTCCATGTTTGTTGTGGGCAGTGCTCCATGTTTGTTGTGGGCAGTGCTCCATGTTTGTTGTTGGCTGTGCTACATGTTTGTTGTGGGCAGGGCTCCATGTTTGTTGTGGGCAGTGCTCCATGTTTGTTGTGAGCTGTGCTACATGTTTGTTGTATGCTTGGCTCCATGTTTGTCATGGGCAGGGCTCCATGTTTGTTGTATGCTTAGCTCCATGTTTGCTGTGGGCTGTGCTACATGTTTGTCATGGGCAGGGCTCCATGTTTGTTGTGGGCTGTGCTCCATGTTTGTTGTGGGCTGGGCTCCATGTTTGTTGTGGGCTGGGCACCATGTTTGTTGTGGGCTGGGCTCCATGTTTGTTGTGGGCAGGGATCCATGTTTGTTGTGGACTGGGCACCATGTTTGTTGTGGGCTGGGCTCCATGTTTGTTGTGGGCTGGGCACCATGTTTGTTGTGGGTAGTGCTCCATGTTTGTTGTGGGCTGTGCTCCATGTTTGTTGTGGGCTGTGCTCCATGTTTGTTGTGGGCTGGGCACCATGTTTGTTGTGGGCTGGGCTCCATGTTTGTTGTGGGCTGGGCACCATGTTTGTTGTGGGCAGTGCTCCATGTTTGTTGTGGGCTGTGCTCCATGTTTGTTGTGGGCTGTGCTACATGTTGGTTGTGGGCAGTGCTCCATGTTTGTTGTGGGCTGGGCTCCATGTTTGTTGTGGGCTGGGCTTCATGTTTGTTGTGGGCTGTGCTACATGTTTGTTGTGGGCTGTGCTCCATGTTTGTTGTGGGCAGTGCTCCATGTTTGTTGTGGGCTGTGCTCCATGTTTGTTGTGTGCTGTGCTCCATGTTTGTTGTGGGCAGTGCTCCATGTTTGTTGTGGGCAGTGCTCCATGTTTGTTGTTGGCTGTGCTACATGTTTGTTGTGGGCAGGGCTCCATGTTTGTTGTGGGCAGTGCTCCATGTTTGTTGTGAGCTGTGCTACATGTTTGTTGTATGCTTGGCTCCATGTTTGTCATGGGCAGGGCTCCATGTTTGTTGTATGCTTAGCTCCATGTTTGCTGTGGGCTGTGCTACATGTTTGTCATGGGCAGGGCTCCATGTTTGTTGGGGGCTGGGCTACATGTTTATTGTGGGCTGGGCTCCATGTTTGTTGTGGGCTGTTCTACATGTTTGTTGTGGGCAGGGCTCCATATTTATTGTGGGCAGGGCTCCACGTTTGTTGTATGCTTGGCTCCATGTTTGTTGTATGCTTGGCTCCATGTTTGTTGTGTGCTTGGCTCCATGTTTGTTGTGGGCTGGACTCCACGTTTGTTTTGGTCTGTGTTACATGTTTGTTGTGGGCTGGACTCGATGTTTGTTGTGGGCTGGGCTCCATGTTTGTTGTGGGCTGGGCACCATGTTTGTTGTGGGCAGTGCTCCATGTTTGTTGTGGGCTGTGCTCCATGTTTGTTGTGGGCTGTGCTCCATGTTTGTTGTGGGCTGGGCACCATGTTTGTTGTGGGCTGGGCTCCATGTTTGTTGTGGGCAGTGCTCCATGTTTGTTGTGGGCTGTGCTACATGTTGGTTGTGGGCAGTGCTCCATGTTTGTTGTGGGCTGGGCTCCATGTTTGTTGTGGGCTGGGCTTCATGTTTGTTGTGGGCTGTGCTACATGTTTGTTGTGGGCTGTGCTCCATGTTTGTTGTGGGCAGTGCTCCATGTTTGTTGTGGGCTGTGCTCCATGTTTGTTGTGTGCTGTGCTCCATGTTTGTTGTGGGCAGTGCTCCATGTTTGTTGTGGGCAGTGCTCCATGTTTGTTGTGGGCTGTGCTACATGTTTGTTGTGGGCAGGGCTCCATGTTTGTTGTGGGCAGTGCTCCATGTTTGTTGTGAGCTGTGCTACATGTTTGTTGTATGCTTGGCTCCATGTTTGTCATGGGCAGGGCTCCATGTTTGTGTATGCTTAGCTCCATGTTTGCTGTGGGCTGTGCTACATGTTTGTCATGGGCAGGGCTCCATGTTTGTTGGGGGCTGGGCTACATGTTTATTGTGGGCTGGGCTCCATGTTTGTTGTGGGCTGTTCTACATGTTTGTTGTGGGCAGGGCTCCATATTTATTGTGGGCAGGGCTCCACGTTTGTTGTATGCTTGGCTCCATGTTTGTTGTATGCTTAGCTCCATGTTTGCTGTGGGCTGTGCTACATGTTTGTCATGGGCAGGGCTCCATGTTTGTTGGGGGCTGGGCTACATGTTTATTGTGGGCTGGGCTCCATGTTTGTTGTGGGCTGTTCTACATGTTTGTTGTGGGCAGGGCTCCATATTTATTGTGGGCAGGGCTCCACGTTTGTTGTATGCTTGGCTCCATGTTTGTTGTATGCTTGGCTCCATGTTTGTTGTGGGCTGTGCTCCATGTTTGTTGTGGGCAGTGCTCCATGTTTGTTGTGGGCTGGGCTCCATTTCCGTTGTGGGCTGGGCTCCATGTTCGTTGTGGGCTGGGCTCCATGTTTGTTGTGGGCCGGGCTCCGTTTTCTTTCACAAAATAAACGTTTGATGATGTCAATACCAAGAATGTTTCTGGAGCGTTCATGATGTCACCTCCCGCCTCAAACATGCCACCTCCATGCTGCCATTGGTCTGACATGTCCACTGTCGGGGTGCCCACCTTTCCAAACCAATTGGAGAGTGAACAGACTCTTTGTCATCTGATTGGGTGTTTTTTCAGAAACAGCTTTTCCCTCCCACCCCCAGTTTCTCTCCAATTAACAAATGCGTTGAAATAAAATCGGAGAAGACCATGTTGTTAAAGGGCAGCAATGACCTTATCCCCTCAGTTATGTGGAATGTGTTCCCGGAGGATTCATCTTTCGTTCCTGAAATCTCCAGGACAATTCTTCAGAGTTGGGAACCCAATTTGAGGCTTGTTTGGAATCATTAATCCCCTGACTGAGTTTCAGTCTCTCCGTGAAAAACTTACATCTGAAATCATATCTCTTGTTTGTCACCCACTCAGATGCTGTCAAGTGCACGATGACTGTTCTAGAGAAGCTGGAATTATGAGTTGTCCCGTCTTTTATATATGGCACCTTTCAAGTTGTGAAAATGGAATTCCCAAGTGCGGTAAGTTAACACCAAACAAAATCGAAGTTGACCTCGGGAAGTTGCTCTGATTCCCTGTCCTCTCACTTCCCTCAATAGTTCAACATCAGTAAAGTACAACAACAACTTATATTTATGTGGTGCCTTCAGAGTAATGAAACATCCAAAGTGACCGACCAAAAGCTTCTGTTAAAGATGTTTTAAGGAATGTCTCAATAGAGACGGAAAGGTGGAGGGAGGGAATTTCGGAGCTTGGGGACAAGACACCTGAAGACACGGTTGAAGTGTTGGGTGCTCTGATACACAGACGAACCAACAGGGTTGCGAATGGTACAACGCAGTTTTATTTCAATCAACTATTAACACGGTAAACTTTGGTATTCAGCACATGGTGAATATCTGAGTGGCTGGCAATGAGGTCTGTGCCCTGAGCCGTCTCCTGCTCGAGTGCTCAGGAAGTGCCGTGTTCCCTGTTTTGTACTGTGTATGCTCTTGTCTATGATTGGCTGTCGTGTTTTGTGTGTTGATTGGTCCGTTGATCTGTCCATCATTATGTGTGTATGTATGTGCTGTGATGTTCACCTGAATATCATGACATCCCCCGTTTTTTACAAGATTATGTGCCTACGTGATTCTAAATAGAGATGTGTAGTGAGTGCAGCTAAATGTGTGTTTGTGTAATATTTACAGCATGTACATAAGACCATAAGACCATAAGGCAAAGGAGCGGAAGTAAGGCCATTCGGCCCATCGAGTCCACTCCACCATTCAATCATGGCTGATTTCAACTCCATTTACCCGCTCTCTCTCCATAGCCCTTAATTCCTCGAGAAATCAAGAATTTATCATCTTCTGTCTTAAAGACACTCAATGTCCCGGCCTCCACCGCCCTCTGTGGCAATGAATTCCACAGACCCACCACTCTCTGGCTGAAGAAATTTCTCCTCATCTCTGTTCTAAAGTGACTCCCTTTTATTCTAAGGCTGTGCCCCCGGGTCCTAGTCTCCCCTGCTAATGGAAACAACTTCCCTACGTCCACCCTATCTAAGCCATTCATCATCTTGTAAGTTTCTATTAGATCTCCCCTCAACCTCCTAAACTCCAATGAATATCATCCCAGGATCCTCAGACGTTCATCGTATGTTAGCCCTACCATTCCTGGGATCATCCGTGTGAATCTCCGCTGGACCAGCTCCAGTGCCAGGGGCTGTTTAGCGCAGGGCTAAATCGCTGGCTTTGAAAGCAGACCAAGGCAGGCCAGCAGCATGGTTCAATTCCCGTAACAGCCTCCCTGAACAGGTGCCAGAATGTGGCGACTAGGGGCTTTTCACAGTAACTTCATTGAAGCCGACTTGTGACAATAAGTGATTTTCATTTCATTTCATGTCCTTCCTGAGGTGTGGGGCCCAAAATTGCACACAGTATTCTAAATGGGGCCTAACTAATGCTTTATAAAGCTTCAGAAGTACATCCTGCTTTTATATTCCAAGCCTCTTGAGATAAATGACAACATTGCATTTGCTTTATTAAGTACGGACTCAACGTGCAAGTTTACCTTTAGAGAATCCTGGACTAGGACTCCCAAGTCCCTTTGCACTTCAGCATTATGAATTTTGTCACCGTTTAGAAAATAGTCCATGCCTCTATTCTTTTTTCCAAAGTGCAAGACTTCGCAAATGAGGCTTAACTATCTACAAAGGGCGATGTCGGGTGTGACATAATAACGAGGTTGTACCATAACAAAGAAGGAGGAATTGTTGAACGATAAAACGAGTTCCTGTAATGATAAGAACATAAACATATTAACACAGCGGTTGCATGAGTTCAATGTATAAACAGTCTCATAAGTCCAGTCTAGTAGGTGGGCGCCGAATTCGGGTTGACCGCCTCAAGGGTAGATCTGGAACCGCCGGCTGAGGAACGGGCCTGGCCACGGGCGACGACGGAAGGGGCATGGTAACAGGCAGCTCCACGAAGTCGATATCAGGAACAACAGGAGGACACGGTGTCAGTGTAAGGTCTCGTAGCGAGCGTGGAAGTAGGCGAAGAGCCCGGCGATTGCGCCGACGAACGGATCCATCAGGCATGCGAACCAGGAACGAGCGGGCAGCCACGCGTCGGAGAACTTCGGCAGATGCTGACCAGCCACCGTCTGGTAGGTGGATGCGGACTTCATCTCCAGGGGCCAGGGCGGGAAGATCAGTTGCACGTGCGTCATATGACCTCTTCTGGCGACCGCGCTGCAGTTGCATCCTATGCAGTACCGGAGCATGGTCGATTGTGGGCGCCAGAATGGAGGGCACAGTGGTCCTGAGGGCGCGACCCATCAACAGCTGGGCTGGTGAGAGACCAGTGGCTAGTGGGGCCGAGCGATAGGCCAGCAGGGCGAGGCAGAAGTCCGATCCGGCAGCAGCAGCCTTGCAGAGGAGCCGCTTTACAATGTGAACGCCCTTCTCCGCCTTTCCATTGGACTGGGGATGCAGAGGGCTGGACTTCACGTGTGTAAATCCAAATGAGGCCGCAAACGATGACCATTCCTGGCTGGCGAAACAGGGCCCATTGTCCGACATGACAGTCATCGGAATGCCGTGTCGAGTGAAGGTGTCTTTGCAGGCCCTTATGACAGCAGACGACGTGAGGTCGTGCAGGCGTATGACCTCTGGGTAGTTGGAAAAGTGGTCAACGACGATGACATAGCCCCTGCCGAGCGCGTGAAAGATGTCCACACCCACCTTCGCCCAGGGGGGCGTCACCAGCTCATGGGGCAGAAGCGTCTCAGGAGGTTGCGCCGGCTGAAACCTTTGGCAGGTGGGGCAGTTGAGCACCATATTGCCAATGTCATCACTGATGCCCGGCCAGTATACCGCCTCTCGGGCCCTCCGTCTGCAGTTCTCGACCCCCAAATGGCCTTCGTGTAGTTGGTCGAGAACTAGCTTGTGCATGCTGTACGGAATCACAATCCAGTCCAGCTTCAGAAGGACACCATCAATGACGGCCAGGTCGTCTCAGACGTGGTAGAACTGCGGGCACTGCCCTTAGAGCCACCTTCCCGTCATGTGGCGCATCACACGTTGTAGAAGGGGGTCGGCCACAGTCTCTCGGCGAATACGGGCCAAACTGGAGTCGTCAGCTGGCAGATTTGCCTCGACCTGACATACAAACCCCTCCGAATCTGGCGGAGTGCTCACTGCTCTAGAGAGGACATCCACAATGATAAGGTCCTTCCCTGGGGTGTAGACCAGTTGGAAGTCGTACCTCCTGAGTTTAAGTAAGATGCGCTGGATGCGAGGGGTCATCTCATTCAGGTCCTTGTTTATTATGCTGACCAGGGGGCGGTGGCCAGTTTCAACAGTGAACCAGGGAAGACCATACGCATAATCATGGAACTTGTCTCAACCGGTTAGCAAGCCCAGGCACTCCTTTTCGATCTGCGCGTAACGCTGCTCTGTGGGGGTCATGGCCCGCGAGGCATAGGCGACCGGGGCCCATGAGGCAGTGTCATCCCGCTGCAGGAGCACTGCCCAATGCTGGACTGGCTGGCATCAGTCGAGATTTTAGTGGCACGAGACGTGTCGAAAAACACCAATACCGGTGCAGTGGTGAGCTTGAGTTTGAGCTCCTCCCATTCCAGCTGGTGTGTGTGTTGCCACTGGAACTCTGTGGACATTTTGACGAGGTGGCGCTGAGCTGTCATGTGGGAGGCAAGGTTGGGAATGAACTTCCCCAGGAAGTTGACCATGCTTAGGAAGCGTAGCACTGCTTTCTTGTCTGCCGGCTGCGGCATGGCTGTGATGGCGCTCACCTTGTCTGCATCCGGACGGACCCCTGACCGGGAAATGTGGTCCCCCAGGAACTTCAGCTCGGTTTGGCCGAAAGAACACTTGGCTCGGTTGAACAACAGGCTCAGGCCTGTTTCCTGTATGCGTGCAAAAACGCGTTGGAGACGATATATGTGCTCCTGCGGTGTGGTGGACCAGATGATGACGTCGTCCACGTAGACGCGCACCCCTTCGATGCCTTCAATCATCTGTTCCATGATTCTATGAAAGACCTCGGATGCCGAGATGATGCCAAATGGCATCCAGTTGTAGCAGAACCTGCCGAAAGGGGTGTTGAAGTTGTACAGCTTTCGGCTGGACGGATCGAGTTGGATCTGCCAAAACCCCTTAGAGCCATCCAGTTTCGTAAATATCTTCGCCTGGGCCATTTCACTGGTGATCTCTTCCCGTTTGGGCATGGGGTAGTGTTCCCTCATGATATTGTTATGAGGTCTTTAGGGTAAATGCAGATCCGGAGCTCGCCGGAGGGCTTCTTGACACACACCATGGAGCTGACCCACGGCGTGGGCTCCGTGACCCTGGATAGGACCCCTTGGTCCTGGAGATCCTGCAGCTGCTGCTTGAGGCGGTCTTCGAGTGGCGCAGGGATTCTGAGCGGTGCGTGAATGACCGGGGTGGCGTCTGGTTTGAGCCAAATTCTGTAGGTGTATGTCAGTGTTCCCATGCCCTCGAATGCCTCCTGGTTGTCGGCGAGGAGCGATTGGAGCTGTGCATTAAACTCTGCTTCCGGGAAGGCAGACGTGCTGTCTGGAGAGAGAGAGTGGACTCGTTGCACGAGGTGGAGAGCCTTGCATGTCTGTGCACCTAGCAGGGAGTCCTTCGATGAGCCGACTATCTCGAACGAGAGTGTGGCCGCGTGTGTGTTGTGTGTCACCTGGAGCTGGCAGGATCCCATGGCCAGGATAACGTTCCCGTTGTAGTCGACCATCTTGCACCAGGACGGCCAAATTGGTGGTCTGACCTTCATGGCGTAAAAGTCTGACCATGCTATGAGGTTGGCGGAGGCGCCAGTGTTCAGGCGGAAAGTGATCGGCGATCGGTTGACCGTCAGGGTGGCACTCCATTCATCACCTGGATTGATTGTGTTGACTAGGTTCCCATCAATGACCGCAACCCCCAAGGCGTCTCGGTCATCTGTGTCACCGGTCTGGATGTCGTCTGGGCACGATTCGTAATGGGGAGGCTGAATGGTCCGCACGTCCCTACGAGGTTGTCGGAGTTGTGGAAGATCGACAGGTTGAGCTGCTCGACAGCAAGCAGCGTAGTGGCCCCCCTTGCCACAGCGTAGGCATTGTCGGGTTCTTGCGGGACATTGCCGCTTTGAATGTGCAGCTCCACAGTTGCCGCACGTTGTGACATCATAGCGTTCGTTGCGCCACTGCGCATGCGCAGTTTGGTCTTGCGTCGAGCGCGCCTGCGCATCACGTCCCTCAGTGTTGCCGTAGGTTTTGGCGCGCACAAGCGCGGGAGGTCCCGAAAAGCGCGCAAATTGGCCGCCCTCGTCCGGGCCGCGGGCCGGGAGGAACTCGATCACCTAGACCCGTTCGGCCTCGTGGGGCACTGGCTCCCCGATCCGGCCGCGTAGGACCCCCGCCGCGCCGATTCGGTCGCCTGAAATTGGGCATAGCGGCTAGTCGCGTTTTCGTGCAGGACACAGGCTTCGATTGCAGAGGCTAAGGTTAGGCCTTTCATTTTTAAAAGCTGCTGGCGTAGGGTGCCCGAGGCGACCCCAAAATCGATCTGGTCCCGAATCATGGAGTCTGAGGTGGTGTCGTAACCGCAGGACTGCGCGAGGATGCGGAGATGCGTCAGGAATGACTGAAAGAGCTCATCCTTACCTTGCAGGCGCTGTTGGAAGACATATCTCTCGAAGCTTTCGTTGGCCTCGACGTTGAAGTGTTGGTCGAGCTTGAGAAGGATCGTCTTGTATTTGGATTTGTCCTCGCCTTCCGCGAACACCAGGGAGTTGTAAACATGGATGGCGCGCTGCCCTGCGGTGGTGAGGAGGATGGCGATCTTTCTGGTGTCCGAGACGCTCTCTTTGTCATTGGCTTCCAGGAAGAATTGGAAGCGCTGCTTGAACAGCTTCCAATTTACGCCGAGGTTTCGAGCGACTTGCAGCGGCTGCGGTGTGTTGACGGTGTCCATGGCGCAGGATGGCAGATTTGTGGATAGGTGTAAAATCATTCCTGGTATCATGAAGTGTTGGGTACTCTGATCCACAGACGACCCAACACGGTTGCGAATGGTACAACGCAGTTTTATTTCAATCAACTATTAACATGGTAAACTCTGGTACTCAGCACATGGTGAATGTCTGAGTGGCTGGCAATGAGGTCTGTGCCCTGAGCCGTCTCCTGCTCGAGTGCTCAGGAAGTGTCGTGTTCCCTGTTTTGTACTGTGTCTGCTCTTGTCTGTGATTGGCTGTCGTGTTGTGTGTGTTGATTGGTCCGTTGATCTGTCTATCATTATGTATGTGTGTATGTGCTGTGATGTTCACGTGAATATCATGACAACGGCCACCAATGGTGAAGCGATTAAAATTTCGAATGTTCAAGAGACCAGGCCCGGAACTTTCCGATTGGGAGACTAAGGGCCGGATTCTCCGTCGCATCGGGAAATCCGCTACCAGCGGCGGGCAGCGGAGAATCCAGCGCGGGCAGGAAACGGGATTGCCGACGGGCACCATCGGGAGAATGTGAATGGGTCATTAAGATTTATTTGCATCCTATTATTGGGCTGTGCCCCATATTCTCCGAATCGTCGGGATTCTCCGGTCCTCTGGGCCGGGAATCACATGGGCAGGAATTAGTGCAGGTCTTGACCAGCGTGGCCCTGATGTGGTGGGCCTCACGGTGGGCCAAGGGGGTAACTCTTTACGGGAGTTGCCCCCAAAGTCCAATGGAGGGCCACCCTCCCCACCACCCACAATGCAAGACCTTCCCACCCCATCCCCACCAGACACCCCCTCACCAGAGGCCCCCTAATTAAAGAGACCCCCACCAGAGACCCCGCCACAAGAAAGACCCCGGCCTGGAAGCCCCCCAGAACAGAGACACCTGCCAGAAGCCCCTTACGGGTGGGGCAGGTCATCCCCATGCTGCGGGGGCTGGGGGGCAGTCGCTTCCTGATTTGTGCTCCCAGTGGGAATGCAAATCAGTGGAATTCAGCTCCGGTGTGAGAACATTGGGCTGGATTCTCTGCCTCGCGACACCGGAAACGGGAATCACGGTCGGGCGGAGGATCAGGGACGGGATTCGCCCGCAATTGTCGGGGTGGCCCGTACCGGCGCGAATAACTCCGGTCTCGGGCGTCCCGGAAGTTCCGGAATCCTCCGCACTTCCGAGCGCTCGGCCAGCGCTGGAGGGGTTGGCACCGCGCCAACCGGCGGCGAAGGGCCGCGGCCAGCCTGCGCGAGTTGGCACACGTGCCGGACTGCCATCGTGTACCGGCCCTGGGGAGGGGGGGGGGATGTCCCCACGGTGGCCGTGCCCGCGATCGGGGCCCACTGATCTGCAGGCGGGCCTGTGCTGTGGGGGCACTCTTTCCCTCCGCGCCAGCCTTGACAGAGCCTTACAGAGGCGGGCGCGTAGTGAAAGAGTGCCCCCATGGCACAGGCCCGCCTGCAGATCTGTGAGCCCGGATCGCGGGCCAGGCCACCGTGGGGGCATCCCCCCCCTCCCCCCGGGGCCGGATCCCCCCTGCACCCCCCTGAGGACCCCGCTAGATGGCCGGCAAGCCAGGTCCCGCCGTGATGGACCATGTCCATTTCACGCCGACGGGACTGGCTGAAAACGGGCGGCCGCTCGGCCCATCGGGGCCCAGAGAATTGCCGGGGGGGCACTGCCAACAGCCCTCGACCGGCGCGGTGTGATCCCCGCCCCCGCTCATAAACTGGCGGCGGAGAATTCGGCAGCCGGCGTCGGAGCGGTGGTGCAGGATTCATGCTGCCCCCCAGCGATTCTCTGACCCAGCGGGGGGTCTGTGCCGATTTGGGCGGCATGCTCCGGACCCTCCCCGGCGGCAAAAATAATTTGTGACTCGCACCGGCGGGGAAATGCGGAATCAGCATTGAAATGCGATTAGCAGCGTGGACATTTCATTCTTCCCCTTCCCGCGATGCTCCGGCCCCTCGACGCCTGCACCGTGGCCTTTGGAGGCCTCCCTGGTTCTCTGCCCCTCTCAGGGCAGAGGCCTCACCAGTGACCCCCACCCCTCAGGATCACCAGCTGTCTCCTCCCGGCGAGTCTGTTCTCCACTCTCTCTCACTGACCGACTCTGCCACCACCTCCCAGGCAGTGTTCAGGAGGACAGGCGCGAGCCTGCGGCCCACACTGGGGAAGAGGGTGTCCCCCCGCTCCTCACTGGCCTGGAGCTGTGGGTCCACCTGGGCCTCCCGACCTTGGGGGGCAGGTCTTCTGTGAACCATCTTGGTGGTTGCAGTGAGTGTGGTAAGTGGAGGGTTTCAAAACAGCTCCAGCTTCCAGGGTCTTTAGCGCTAACTCCAGCTCCAGAGGTTAGAGCGCCCGCTGGGCCGGGAATCGCTCGGAATTCTCACCGGCAGAGTGCTGGCTCATTTGCATATCCTTCCTCTCTTTGTGAATAGCGCCCCCAACGAGGATGTGGGGGCTTCCCAGCGACGTGGGCGGTTTCTGGGACAGCCACAGCGACAACAATGAAAATGGACTTTAATGAACAATTGCCTAGGATAAATTTACGTCATTACGAATTTACAACTCCCAGTGAGTTCTCCCAGTGAGCCCTATGGTCTCACACCGGAGCTGAATTGCACCTGATTTACAAATCGGCACAGAGTGAGACAGCAAAGAGTGAGTTTGGGAATTTGAATCTAGGTGGGAATTCGAAGCTGGGTGGGGAGGAGGTGCTGTTTATCCCTGGTAAGTGACTGGTAAGTAGTGTTTCTGTTTTCTTTTTCTTTTCATTGGTATATATATTCATTTTTTTCTTCGTTGTTTATTTATTTTGGTAAATTGTAATTGTTGAAGTTTACCGAAGGTTTAAGACATGGCAGGAGATCTCAGACCCGTGTCATGCTCCTCGTGTGCGATGTGGGAGCTCAGGGACACGTCCACTGTCCCTGGCTACTTCACGTGCAAGAAGTGTGTCCAGTTGAAGCTCCTGTTAGACCGCTTGACGGCTCTGGAGCTGCGGATGGACTCACTTTGGAGCGTCCGCGATGCTGAGGACATCGTGGATAGCACGTTTAACGAGTTGGTCACACCGCAGGTGAAAGGTACTGAGGGAGATAGAAAATGGGTAACCAAAAGACAGAGCAAGAGTAGGAAGGCAGTGCAGGTGTCAACAAAGAACAAAGAACAAAGAAATGTACAGCACAGGAACAGGCCCTTCGGCCCTCCAAGCCTGTGCCGACCATGCTGCCCGACTAAACTACAATCTTCTACACTTCCTGGGTCCGTATCCCTCTATTCCCATCCTATTCATGTATTTGTCTAGATGCCCCTTAAATGTCACTATCGTCCCTGCTTCCACCACCTCCTCCGGTAGCGAGTTCCAGGCACCCACTACCCTCTGCGTAAAAAACTTGCCTCGTACATCTACTCTAAACCTTGCCCCTCTCACCTTAAACCTATGCCCCCTAGTAATTGACTCCTCTACCCTGGGGAAAAGCCTCTGACTATCCACTCTGTCTATGCCCCTCATAATTTTGTAGACCTCTATCAGGTCGCCTCTCAACCTCCTTCGTTCCAGTGAGAACAAACCGAGTTTATTCAACCGCTCCTCATAGCTAATGCCCTCCATACCAGGCAACATTCTGGTAAATCTCTTCTGCACCCTCTCTAAAGCCTCCACATCCTTCTGGTAGTGTGGCGACCAGAATTGAACACTATACTCCAAGTGTGGCCTAACTAAGATTCTATACAGCTGCAACATGACTTGCCAATTCTTATACTCAATGCCCCGGCCAATGAAGGCAGGCATGCCGTATGCCTTCTTGACTACCTTCTCCACCTGTGTTGCCCCTTTCAATGACCTGTGGACCTGTACTCCTAGATCTCTTTGACTTTCAATACTCTTGAGGGTTCTACCATTCACTGTATATTCCCTACCTGCATTAGACCTTCCAAAATGCATTACCTCACATTTGTCCGGATTAAACTCCATCTGCCATCTCTCCGCCCAAGTCTCCAAACAATCTAAATCCTGCTGTATCCTCTGACAGTCCTCATCGCTATCCGCAATTCCACCAACCTTTGTGTCGTCTGCAAACTTACTAATCAGACCAGTTACATTTTCCTCCAAATCATTTATATATACTACAAAGAGCAAAGGTCCCAGCACTGATCCCTGTGGAACACCACTGGTCACAGCCCTCCAATTAGAAAAGCATCCTTCCATTGCTAATCTCTGCCTTCTATGACCTAGCCAGTTTTGTATCCACCTTGCCAGCTCACCCCTGATCCCGTGTGACTTCACCTTTTGTACTAGTCTACCATGAGGGACCTTGTCAAAGGCCTTACTGAAGTCCATATAGACAACATCCACTGCCCTACCGGCATCAATCATCTTAGTGACCTCCTCGAAAAACTCTATCAAGTTAGTGAGACACGACCTCCCCTTCACAAAACCGTGCTGCCTCTCACTAATACGTCCATTTGCTTCCAAATGGGAGTAGATCCTGTCTCGAAGAATTCTCACCAGTACTTTCCCTACCACTGAAGTAAGGCTCACCGGCCTGTAGTTCCCGGGATTATCCTTGCTACCCTTCTTAAACAGAGGAACAACATTAGCTATTCTCCAGTCCTCCGGGACATCACCTGAAGACAGAGAGGATCCAAAGATCCTCTGCGGTCATCTCCATGCAAAACAGATATACCGCTTTGGATACTGTTGAGGGAGATGGCTCTCCAGGGGAAGGCAGCAGCAGCCAGGTTCATGGCACCGTGGCTGGCTCTGCTGCGCAGCTGGGCAGGAAGAAGAATGGCAGGGCTATAGTGATAGGGGACTCAATTGTAAGGGGAACAGACAGTCGGTTCTGCGGACGCAATCGAGACTCCAGGATGGCATGTTGCCTCCCTGGTGTAAGGGTCAAGGATGTCTCGGAGCGGCTGCAGAACATTCTGTGGGGGGAGGGTGAACAGCCAGCTGTCATGGTGCATATAGGCACCAACGATATAGGTAAAAAACGGGACGAGGTCCTACAAGCTGAATTCAGGGAGTTAGGAGTTAAACTAAAAAGTAGCACCTCAAAGGTAGTAATCCCAGGATTGCTATCAGTGCCACAAACTTGTCAGAGTAGGAATGTCAGGATAGATAGGATGATTGCGTGGCTCGTGAGATGGTGCAAGAGGGAGGGATTCAAATTCCTGGAGCATTGGAACCGGTTCTGGGGAGATGGGACCAGTACAAACCTGACGGTCAGCACCTGGGCAGGACTGGAACCGATGTCCTATGGGGGGTGTTTGCGAGAGCTGTTGGGGAGAGTTTAAACTAATGTGGCAGGGGGATGGGAACCGATGCAGGAAGTTGGAAGGTAGTAAAACAGGGACAGAAACAAAAGGCAGTAAGGGGGAAAGTGTAAGGCAGAGAAGCCATAGTCAAAAATCAAAAAGGGCGACAGTACAAGGTACAGTGACTGACGGGAGCTCAGTGAAGAAGACCAGGAATACTAAAAGGAATAAAACGGGAAGTGAAAACATTAATGGTAAGCGACGTGGCAGGTTGTTACATGAAGATATGGGTTCAATGACAAGGAAAATTAGGAGGAAAGTTGAGAGGAAATATAACTTAGGAGGGGTTACTGATCGAGGTGTTAAGATTCAGAACGGAGGTAAAAAAGCCAACATAAGTGTACTTGACCTGAATGCTCGTAGTATTCGGAATAAGGTAAATGAGTTGATGGCGCAAATCATCATGAATGACTCTGATTTAGTGGCCATTACTGAAACATGGTTAAAGGATGGTCACGACTGGGAGTTAAATATCCGAGGGTATCAAACTATTCGGAAGGACAGAGTGGATGGTAAGGGAGGTGGTGTAGCTCTGATATTTAAGGATGACATCCGGGCAACAGTAAGGGATGACATCGGTGCTATGGAGGATAAGGTTGAATCCATTAAGGTGGAAATCAGGAATAGTAAGGCGAAAAAGTCACTGATAGGAGTAGTCTACAGGCCACCAAATAGTAACATTATGGTGGGGCAGGCAATAAACAAAGAAATACCTGATGCATGTAGAAATGGTACAGCAGTTATCATGGGGGATTTTAATCTACATGTCGATTGGTTTAACCAGGTCGGTCAAGGCAGCCTTGAGGAGGAGTTGAGAGAATGTATCCGCGGTAGTTTCCTAGAACAGTATGTAATGGAACCTACGAGGGAACAAGCGGTCCTAGATCTGGTCCTGTGTAATGAGACAGGATTGATTCAGGATCTCATAGTTAGGGATCCTCTCGGAAGGAGCGATCACAATATGGTGGAATTTAAAAATCTATGGACAGAATCCACAGCAGACGATTACAGGCCACCCACGTTAAAGACTCTCCACAGCTTCAGACCCCACCCACCCCCTCAGTACCAAAGTATTAGATTAAAAATTAATGACCATCCAGAACTTGAGGACGGCCATTTGCACAACATCAGAGACATTCGAAGACGTTAGCTGCCCCGTTGTTTAGGAAGCTTCAAGAACATTATTTGACCCCAACCATTGTGAGTCACCCACAACATTAAGGACCCAACAACAATGAAGATTTTTCAACGATGCGGAATCTCACATCCTTAACCCCACCCAGCACATTAGTGTGTACATTAATGTGTGTGTATTGCAGTGTGTGTTTCCATGGAGACATTACAGTGCCTATTTTACACTGTGTATATTTAGTTGTTCTCTCCTCTTTTTCAGATGATTTCTCGGTGACGTCTTACTTCGCAGGGTGTGTTAAGAAGTTGTGCGACTGTGGCATTGCAGCTGCCCTGTGCATCAAGGAGAACAGCCACACATTCAACCCAAAGTTTGTGGATTATGACCGAAACCTGTGCAAGACCGTCCCATAGCTCCAGCTCGCAATGAAGCGATGGGGATGTGACCGAGAGTCACACTGACAAGAATCTCTCCAATAGAATATTCCGGGTGTGATTGATGGGATTTCTCTCTCGCCGTCTCCCTGATTTCTAATTGCTCACTGAGTCTCTCTCAGATCTCGCTTTTGTTGCTGTTTTACCTTTAATTCATTTCAAATGTACTTTACAATTCTGGTGAAATAAAACACACTGATTGAAGCATGCAATGCTGGGAGTGGGAGTGTTTATTCATTACTGATACAGGGGGCGTGTCCAATTAGTTTCTTCACAGACATTCTGATCTTTCGCAGACAGTATGGGATCCTGCTGTTCTCTTTGTACTTTGTGGTGCGACACTGCCACCTGCTGGTGTAACAGCAGCAGCAGCCGTCACGTCTCTGCTCTCAAATGATGACAGAGACACCCCTGGTGTCAGTCTGAAAATACCAACTTCATTGAGCCGAATGCTGCAACTCGTGGGGTAATTTCGACATTGCTGCAATCGGTGTAAATATAAATTGGGAGAGATATAAAGTGGGCTCTCAAACCCGGGTCACAATTACCCCCAGTAAATAGTGTTAAATCTCTCATTCATTCAGACTCCTGCCCCCAGTTATTGCAAACTGTTTAATTCTTTAGCAATGTGAGACCAAACTGTGTTCACTACAGGAATCTTCTCACCAGAGACATTGTCAAATATCATAAAAACATGAGAAATGGGAACAGGAGGAGGCCACTCGGCCCCTCGAGTCTGCTCCACGTTCAAAATTATTATGGCCGATCCTTGCCTCAATTCCTCTTTCCCGTCCACTCCCCACATCCTTGATTCCCTGAGTGACCAAAACTCTGTCCATCTCAGCCTCAGGACCAATGGATACAGGAGAGACTCCCGACAATGTCAGGGTGGTGACCTCCTCCCCTGTTGGTCACCCTGCTCCAGGGCAGCTGGTTCGTTTACCTCCTGCTGAGGGTCATTTCCTGGCCCTTTGCAAACTCTTGCTGAGATGAGGCTGTGGGTGGGTCAGGAGACTGAGATTCAATTGGAGGGTAAAGACATCTTCTACGTGATGCCATCCTCCCAGCTCCGGAATGTCGCCATGGCAGCCGGATCAGGGAGAGCTTGCTGTTTCTGGGGCCCGGTTAGAAGTTGATGCGATGAGAAATTGCCCTTTGCTGTTTGACCATGAGTTCATTTAAAGATGAGGTTGTGGTGAAATAAAGCAGAGTGAGGTAGCCTCTCTGCTGCTCTCACTGATTGGAGCCTGCAATGCTGGCAGTGGGAATGTGTGTTAATTACTGACACAGAAATCGCTCTTGGCTCCGGTTGTCAGGACCCCGGGGAAGACGAACAACAATGTGGGAACAGGCAGACCCAGGCAATGCTTGTCATTTGTTATCCTGAAATGTCATTGTCAATTCCAAAGCAGATATCTTCAATTCTTGATTCCATGCACCTCCAGACACACAGACTAATTAATAGTCTTTCTTTTATTTAGCTAATTAACTTAAAAGTTGCTGTTTGGTTTAGAAGGTGAATTTTCAATCAGCTTTAAACAAGCTTCTACTTGTAGGCACTTGCAGCTGGAGCTTGTTAATTAGTTAATTGGATTAGGCCAGTTTTCAGAGGCTAGATTCACAGTATAAAAGTGATCCCCTGCAGTGCAGACTTTGTTTGCACTGAGTGCTGAATTTGGTGCATTTTGAGTGCTATAGTAAGAGTTTGGTGACCGAGGGAGTGCTGAATTTGGTGCATTTTGAGTGCTATAGTAAGAGTTTGGTGACCGAGGGAGTTTGAAGAGGAGGGAGTAAGGTGCTCCTTTCATTTTGTTTCTGACATTTCCGCAAAGAGTGAGAAGAGATTCAGGAGTTTACAGAAAGTGTAGCTGACTGGAAGCAGAGTCGGAGGGCGGAGATCTAGTTAGTCCACAGGGAAGCTATATTCTGTCAGGTAAGAGGGGATGGAGGCTAGGCCAGTTGCATGCTCCTCCTGTAGGATGTGGGTGGTGAGGGATACCACCGGTGTCCCCGCTGACTATACCTGCGGGAAGTGCACCCAACTCCAGCTCCTCAGAGACCGTGTTAGGGAACTGGAGCTGGAGCTGGATGAACTTCGGATCATCCGGGAGGCAGAGGGGGTGATTGAGAAGAGTTACAGGGAGGTAACCACCCCCAAGGTACAGGACAAGAATAGCTGGGTTACAGCCAGGGGGAAAAAAACAAACAGGCAGACAGTGCACGGGATCCCTCGTGGCCGTTCCCCTTCAAAACAAGTATACCATTTTGGATGCTGTTGGGGGGGGTGACCTACCGGGGGAAGGCCCTAGCGGCCAGGTCTCTGGCACAGAGTCTGGCTCTGGGGCTCAGAAGGGAAGGGGGGAGAATAGAAAAGCAATAGTTGTAGGAGATTTAACGGTTAGGGGAATAAATAGGAGATTCTGTGGTCGCGAGCGAGACTCCCGGAAGGTATGTTGCCTCCCGGGTGGCAGGGTCAGGGATGTCTCAGATCGTGTCTTCAGGATCCTTAAGGGGGAGGGGGAGCAGCCAGAAGTCGTGGTGCACATTGGTACCAACGACATAGGTAGGAAAAGGGGTGTGGAGGTAATAAACAAGTTTAGGGAGTTAGGCTGGAAGTTAAAAGCCAGGACAGACAGAGTTGTCATCTCTGGTTTGTTGCCGGTGCCACGTGATAGCGAGGCTAGGAATAGGGAGAGAGTGCAGTTGAACACGTGGCTGCAGGAATGGTGTAGGAGGGAGGGCTTCAGGTATTTGGATAATTGGAGCGCATTCTGGGGAAGGTGGGACCTGTACAAGCAGGACGGGTTGCATCTGAACCAGAGGGGCACCAATATCCTGGGAGGGAGGTTTTCTAGTACTCTTCGGGAGGGTTTAAACTAATTTGGCAGGGGAATGGGAACCGGATTTGTAGTCCAGCAACTAAGGTAGCCGATATTCAGGACGCCAAAGCGTGTAATGAGGCAGTGGGGAAGGGAACACTGACAAAGGAGAGTACTTGCAGGCACGGAGATGGGTTGAAGTGTGTATACTTCAACGCACGAAGCATCAGGAATAAGGTGGGTGAACTTAAGGCATGGATCAGTACTTGGGACTACGATGTGGTGGCCATCACGGAAACTTGGATAGAAGAGGGGCAGAAATGGTTGTTGGAGGTCCCTGGTTATAGATGTTTCAATAAGATTAGGGAGGGTGGTAAAAGAGGTGGGGGGGGGGGGGGGTCGCATTGTTAATTAGGGATAGTATAACAGCTGCAGAAAGGCAGTTCGAGGAGTATCACCCTAATGAGGTAGTATGGGTTGAAGTCAGAAATAGGAAAAGAGCAGTCACCTTGTTAGGCGTTTTCTATAGGCCCCCCAATAGTAGCAGAGATGTGGAGGAACAGATTGGGAAACAGATTTTGGAAAGGTGCAGAAATCACAGGGTAGTAGTCATGGGTGACTTTAACTTCCCAAATATTGAGTGGAAACTCTTCAGATCAAATAGTTTGGATGGGGTGGTGTTTGTGCAGTGTGTCCAGGAAGCTTTTCTAACACAGTATGTAGATTGTCCGACCAGAGGAGGGGCAATATTGGATTTAGTACTTGGTAATGAACCAGGGCAAGTGATAGATTTGTTAGTGGGGGAGCATTTTGGAGATAGTGACCACAATTCTGCGACTTTCGCTTTAGTAATGGAGAGGGATAGGTGCGTGCAACAGGGCAAGGTTTACAATTGGGGGAAGGGTAAATACGATGTTGTCAGACAAGAATTGAAGTGCATAAGTTGGGAACATAGTCTGTAAGGGAAGGACACAAGTGAAATGTGGAACTTGTTCAAGGAACAGGTACTACGTGTCCTTGATATGTATGCCCCTGTCAGGCAGGGAAGAGATGATCGAGTGAGGGAACCATGGTTGACAAGAGAGGTTGAATGTCTTGTTAAGAGGAAAAAGGAGACTTATGTAAGGCTGAGGAAACAAGGTTCAGACAGGGCATTGGAGGGATACAAGATAGCCAGGAGGGAACTGAAGAAAGGGATTAGGAGAGCTAAGAGAGGGCATGAACAATATTTGGCGGGTAGGATCAAGGAAAATCCCAAGGCCTTTTACACATATGTGAGAAATGTGAGAATGACTAGAGCGAGGGTAGGTCCGATCAAGGACAGTAGCGGGAGATTGTGTATTGAGTCTGAAGAGATAGGAGAGGTTTTGAACGAGTACTTTTCTTCTGTATTTACAAATGAGAGGGGCGATATTGTTGGAGAGGACAGTGTGAAACAGACTGGTAAGCTCGAGGAAATACTTGTTAGGAAGGAAGATGTGTTGGGCATTTTGAAAAACTTGAGGATAGACAAGTCCCCCGGGCCTGACAGGATATATCCAAGGATTCTATGGGAAGCAAGAGATGAAATTGCAGAGACGTTGGCAATGATCTTTTCGTCCTCACTGTCAACAGGGGTGGTACCAGGGGATTGGAGAGTGGCGAATGTCGTGCCCCTGTTCAAAAAAGGAACTAGGGATAACCCTGGGAATTACAGGCCAGTTAGTCTTACTTTGGTGGTAGGCAAAGTAATGGAAAGGGTACTGAAGGATAGGATTTCTGAGCATCTGGAAAGACAATGCTTGATTAGGGATAGTCAGCACAGATTTGTGAGGGGTAGGTCTTGCCTTACAAACCTTATTGAATTATTTGAGGAGATGACCAAGCATGTGGATGAAGGTAAAGCAGTGGATGTAGTGTACATAGATTTTAGTAAGGCATTTGATAAGGTTCCCTACTGTAGGCTTCTGCAGAAAGTAAGGAGGCATGGGATAGTGGGAAATTTGGCCAGTTGGATAATGAACTGGCTAACCGATAGAAGTCAGAGAGTGGTGGTGGATGGCAAATATTCAGCCTGGATCCCAGTTACCAGTGGCGTACCGCAGGGATCAGTTCTGGGACCTCTGCTGTTTGTGATTTTCATTAATGACTTGGATGAGGGAGTTGAAGGGTGGGTCAGTAAATTTGCAGACGATACGAAGATTGGTGGAGTTGTGGATAGTAAGGAGGGCTGTTGTCGGCTGCAAAGAGACATAGATAGGATGCAGAGCTGGGCTGAGAAGTGGCAGATGGAGTTTACCCCTGAAAAGTGTGAGGTTGTCCATTTTGGAAGGACAAATATGAATGCGGAATACAGGGTTAACGGTAGAGTTCTTGGCAATGTGGAGGAGCAGAGAGATCTTGGGGTCTATGTTCATACATCTTTGAAAGTTGCCACTCAAGTGGATAGAGCTGTGAAGAAGGCCTATGGTGTGCTTGCATTCATTAACAGAGGGATTGAATTTAAGAGCCGTGAGGTGATGATGCAGCTGTACAAAACTTTGGTAAGGCCACATTTGGAGTACTGGGTACAGTTCTGGTCACCTCATCTTAGGAAGGATGTGGAAGCTTTGGAAAAGGTGCAAAGAAAATTTACCAGGATGTTACCTGGAATGGAGAGTAGGTCTTACGAGGAAAGGTTGAGGGTGCTAGGCCTTTTCTCATTAGAACGGAGAAGGATGAGGGGCGACTTGATAGAGGTTTATAAGATGATCAGGGGAATAGATAGAGAAGACAGTCAGAGACTTTTTCCCCGGGTGGAACAAACCATTACAAGGGGACATAAATTTAAGGTGAAAGGTGGAAGATATAGGAGGGATATCAGAGGTAGGTTCTTTACACAGAGAGTAGTGGGGGCATGGAATGCACTGCCTGTGGAAGTAGTTGAGTCGGAAACATTAGGGACCTTCAAGCAGCTATTGAATAGGTACATGGATTACGGTAAAATGATATAGTGTAGATTTATTTGTTCTTAAGGGCAGCACGGTAGCATTGTGGATAGCACAATTGCTTCACAGCTCCAGGGTCCCAGGTTCGATTCCGGCTTGGGTCACTGTCTGCGGAGTCTGCACGTCCTCCCCGTGTCTGCGTGGGTTTCCTCCGGGTGCTCCGGTTTCCTCCCACAGTCCAAAGATGGGCAGGGTAGGTGGATTGGCCATGATAAATTGCCCTTGGTGTCCAAAATTGCCCTTGCTGTTGGGTGGAGGTGTTGAGTTTGGGTAGGGTGCTCTTTCCAAGAGCCAGTGCAGACTCAGGGGGCCGAATGGCCTCCTTCTGCACTGTAAATTCAATGGTAATCTATGATTAATCTGGGACAAAGGTTCGGCACAACATCGTGGGCCGAAGGTCCTGTTCTGTGCTGTATTTTCTATGTTCTATGTTCAATTATGCCATTTTTAAGCATATTCTCAATCTCTTTGTTAACCTGTGCCAATTGTAAAGGGTTAAGTCTGTATGGATGTTGTTTGATTGGAACCTTACTGGCAATACTACTTGATGAACTTCTGCCCACTTTTCATCCGCCTGCATATGTAAAGGTCACCATTTTTCGTCAAGACATCACTTTTACAGAAATAACACTCTGGTATACACTCAGATTCCTCTTCCGTGTATGCTTTCTGATACATCTATTTTATTTCTATATATTTTTGTTGTAACTCCGCCAATTTTCCTGAACTAAAAATATCCGCCTCATCCTCCACCTGGTCTTGTTCTTTTTCAACCATCTGATCAAAAATTGTTTCTGATAATTGCACTTCAACTTCATCTTCACTCTTTGATTCATCCTCTTGTCTTAACCTGTGACTTTGCGACCTTGCTCCGACACAATGTGGAAAAATCCCAGGATATTCATCCCTCAACCCTTCAGTTGTCTGATTTTCCACTGGCTTATCAACCACATTAGGCATCACTCCCACCTGTGATCCAGCTATATCATTACCCAAGATAAACTGTATTCCTGGACAAGATAGTTTCTTTATTACTCCTACTACCACTTCACCACTCTTCACTGGACTTTTCAACCTTACCTGAGATAATTGAACACTTCTCCTCTCACCCTGAATTCCACATATTACCACCTTTTCTGGAAACATTCTTCCCAGACTACATAACTCCTCATCTCTTACCATTAAAGATTGACTAGCTCCCGTATCTCTTAAAATTGTGACTTCTCTACCTGCTCTTCCCGATACACATGAATAAACTTTACCCACACGAGTAAATTCTTTAAAGAGATCTGGCACCTTCTTATCAATCACCTCTTGATCAGGCTGTACAATCTTTCGCACCTCCTTCGCTTCACTTGGGATTTCCTTGACCACTCTAACAAACCCCACTGTCTTATCCTGTTTTACCACATCAGCCTTCCCAGTGCTTTTCTTCAACCACCAACACTGTGACTTTACATGGCCTAGTTTATAACAGTGAAAACATTTGAAACTTTTCATGTCTCTTCCATCCTCCTGAATTTCATTTTTAATCTGAGGTACACTCTCCTTATTATCTCCCATCAGATCACCTTTACCTTTACCACTTGAGTATTTCTCATGTCCCCAGTTTCTATCCCTCACAGGCTGAAACTGATGTCGGAAACCAAGCTTTGATTTATGAACTAATTCATAATCATCTGCCATTTCGGGAGCTAATCTTGCAGTTTTAACCCTCTGCTCTTCCACATGAGTTGGGCATTATGAAAAACTTGAGGATAGACAAGTCCCCCGGGCCTGACGGGATATATCCAAGGATTCTATGGGAAGCAAGAGATGAAATTGCAGAGCCGTTGGCAATTATCTTTTCGTCCTCACTGTCAACAGGGGTGGTACCAGGGGATTGGAGAGTGGCGAATGTCGTGCCCCTGTTCAAAAAAGGAACTAGGGATAACCCTGGGAATTACAGGCCAGTTAGTCTTACTTCGGTGGTAGGCAAAGTAATGGAAAGGGTACTGAAGGATAGGATTTCTGAGCATCTGGAAAGACACTGCTTGATTCGGGATAGTCAACACGGATTTGTGAGGGGTAGGTCTTGCCTTACAAATCTTATTGAATTCTTTGAGGAGGTGACCAAGCATGTGGATGAAGGTAAAGCAGTGGATGTAGTGTACATGGATTTTAGTAAGGCATTTGATAAAGTTCCCCATGGTAGGCTTCTGCACAAAGTAAGGAGGCATGGGATAGTGGGAAATTTGGCCAGTTGGATAACGAACTGGCTAACCGATAGAAGTCAGAGAGTGGTGGTGGATGGCAAATATTCAGCCTGGATCCCCGTTACCAGTGGTGTACCGCAGGGATCAGTTCTGGGTCCTCTGCTGTTTGTGATTTTCATTAATGACTTGGATGAGGGAGTTGAAGGGTGGGTCAGTAAATTTGCAGACGATACGAAGATTGGAGGAGTTGTGGATAGTAAGGAGGGCTGTTGTCGGCTGCAAAGAGACATAGATAGGATGCAGAGCTGGGCTGAGAAGTGGCAGATGGAGTTTAACCCTGAAAAGTGTGAGGTTGTCCATTTTGGAAGGACAAATATGAATGCGGAATACAGGGTTAACGGTAGAGTTCTTGGCATTGTGGAGGAGCAGAGAGACCTTGGGGTCTATGTTCATACATCTTTGAAAGTTGCCACTCAAGTGGATAGAGCTGTGAAGAAGGCCTATGGTGTGCTCGCGTTCATTAACAGAGGGATTGAATTTAAGAGCCGTGAGGTGATGATGCAGCTGTACAAAACTTTGGTAAGGCCACATTTGGAGTACTGTGTACAGTTCTGGTCGCCTCATTTTAGGAAGGATGTGGAAGCTCTGGAAAAGGTGCAAAGAAGATTTACCAGGATGTTGCCTGGAATGGAGAGTAGGTCTTACGAGGAAAGGTTGAGGGTGCTAGGCCTTTTCTCATTAGAGCGGAGAAGGATGAGGGGCGACTTGATAGAGGTTTATAAGATGATCAGGGGAATAGATAGAGTTGACAGTCAGAGACTTTTTCCCCAGGTGGAACACACCATTACAAGGGGACATAAATTTAAGGTGAAAGGTGGAAGATATAGGAGGGATATCAGAGGTAGGTTCTTTACCCAGAGAGTAGTGGGGGCATGGAATGCACTGCCTGTGGAAGTAGTTGAGTCGGAAACATTAGGGACCTTCAAGCAGCTGTTGGATAGGTACATGGATTACGGGAAAATTATATAGTGTAGATTTATTTGTTCTTAAGGGCAGCACGGTAGCATTGTGGATAGCACAATTGCTTCACAGATCCATGGTCCCAGGTTCGATTCCGGCTTGGGTCATTGTCTGTGCGGAGTCTGCACGTCCTCCCCGTGTCTGCGTGGGTTTCCTCCGGGTGCTCCGGTTTCCTCCCACAGTCCAAAGATGTGCAGGTTAGGTGGATTGGCCATGATAAATTGCCCTTAATGTCCAAATTGCCCTTGGTGTTGGGTGGAGGTGTTGAGTTTGGGTGGGGTGCTCTTTCCAGGAGCTGGTGCGGACTCGAGGGGCCGGGTGGCCTCCTTCTGCACTGTAAATTCAATGATAATCTATGATTAATCTAGGACAAAGGTTCGGCACAACATCGTGGGCCGAAGGGCCTGTTCTGTGCTGTATTTTCTATGTTCTATGTTCTATGAGTTCTCACTACATCAGGAATTGAATTTTTAAACACCTCCCAAAGTATAATTTCTCTGAGAGCTTCATACGATTGGTCTATTTTCAAAGCCCTTATCCACCTATCAAAATTACTCTGTTTGAGCCTTTCAAACTCCATGTATGTTTGACCAAATTCTTTCCTTAAATTACTAAACCTTTGTCTGTAGGCTTCAGGCACTAGTTCATATGCACCTAAAATGGATATTTTTATCCTCCTCAGACGTCCCAGATACCTCCGCCGGTAGTGATGCAAACACTTTACTAGCCCAGCTACCAGCTTTGTTTGAATCAGTAATACCCACATGTCCTGTGGCTATTTCATTTGTTTAGCTACCTTCTCAAATGAAATGAAAAAGGTTTCTACCTCCTTCTCATCAAACCTTGGCAATGCTTGGACATATTTAAATAGATTCCCACCAAGCCTTCGACAATGATGCTCTCTCTCACTATCCTCATCACTATCCACCAACTGTACGTTTCGCTTTACGTCTGCAAATTTTAACTGACTGTCATGTTTCATGGCCATTTCCTGAAATTCCAACTCTCTCTCATTATCTTTTTCCATGATCTGTATCTCCCTTTCTCTTTCTTTTTTGGTCTGCTCGGGCTATTCTTTTTGTTTTCCCTTCTTCTTGATCTTTTTCTTCTCTCTCCCTTTATCTTTCTCTTTCTTTTTCTTCTCTTTCTCTTTCGTACTCAAGCTGCTTTAATTGTTTCTCATGTTCCATTTGTTTAATTCGTAACTGAATTTTTGCTATTTAAAATGAGTCAAACTGTCTCTCAGGCAACTTTAAATACTTAGCCACTGCCATAATGACCTCATCTTTTCGCATTTTCTCAGGCAATGTTAACTGCAATGTTTTTGCCAAATCTAACAGTCTGTTTTTTGTCTCTGTCCGTAAGGTACTGCGTGTGACCGTCTCCACCCCAAAAACTTCACAGACTCTGAAAGAGCCATTGTCCACAACTCACTCCCTGCTTAAATTAAAATACCACACCTGAAAAGCACCCACAATATGCTCACACCTCACTGTCTTTAAGTTCACAAAGCGAATCTAATAGATAGACTTTTATCTTGGATGAGTCCCCAATTTGTTGTGGGCCAAGGTTTAGAGAACCCCAAAGTGTATCTTGGAGTTCACCTGACCCACAACTTTTAATAGATTGTGGTATGGGGAGCACACGGCCCACTCTACAGGTGTGGGACAGCAGAAATGGAAAAGTATTTTTTTCTGCAAAACAATGTTTATTCTATGAACTCAAGTTAACCTTTTTAAAACATACATTGAACATCTTAGCAGCCATTAACTCAAATACAACCCCCAAAGAATACAACACTAAGCAAACCTTTAAGCTTTCCTTTTTAACATCCATACGAGTTCAAAACAAAACCTTTGTCAGAAGCACATCAGGTTAAAGTCACTACTGAAAACATGTATAATTCTGAATTCACCAAATGATCAAGAGATAATCTTTTGATGGAAGAGAGAACAAAGCAGTACACCTGCTTGGTCTGGCTTCAGCTCCAACATTGAAAATGAAACTAAAACACCTGCTCAAAAATGAAAGTAAAAAGCTGACAGAAAGCCCAGCTCCACCCACTCTCTGACATCACTGCAGTAATAAATATCCATTTCTTAAAGGTACTCTCACTGCAGATATTTATATACACACCCATTTATAAACACCCATTCCTTAAAGGTAATCTAACATGACAGTACCCTCACAGTTTGATTGCCATGTTGCAAAATAATTGTTTTGCCATCGTTGCCTATGATCTTCCCTGGGCCGTTCCATTGTTTAAAATTGTCTCTCTTATAGTACACCATGTCTCCTTGCTGAAAAATGGTGTTTGCTGGCCGTACATTATGTCATAAAGCTCTGTGAATTCTTTCAGAGACTTCTGCTTCCAAAAAAGCTTTTCTATTTCTATTTAATGCGTTTAAATGCTCAGCAAAGGCTGAGCTAATTGTAGTCCCTTCCCAAGCTGGAGGCTGGTCATCTAAAATGGATGGAATTTTAGGATTTCTACCAAACACTAATTGGTAAGGACTATAGGCCCCAACCATCTGCAATAAATTTTTTGCATGTACCGCCCATGCTAAAGCTGAATTTAGCTTGCAGTTTGGTCTCTGCCAAAATTTTCCAGAGCATGTCATCTATTACCGCATGGTTTCTTTCACACACACCATTACTAAATGGGCTTTCCACAGCCATATTCATAACTGTGGATATTCACATTTTCACATATATCCCTAAACTCATCATAAGCAAATTCTCCCCCATTGTCCGTAAGGAACTTTGCCGGTGGGTCCATTCCTGTCCCTATCCATTTTTCTACGATTTGATCCAGAATTACTCACTTTTCTTTACTTTGTACAATTGTTGAATGAATAAATCTGGTTGCAAAATCTACAAAATGCAAAATAAATATATTATTGGCTTTCTCCCAGTTCTTAATGTCCATGGCCACAATGTCGTTGAAATCTCTGGCCAAAGGTAGGGTTACTATCGGTCGTGCTGGCGTCCTTCTGTACTTCCTGTTATGGGCCATGGTTTAGAGAACCCCAAAGTGTATCATGGAGTTCACCTGACCCACAACTTTTAATAAATTGTGGTATGGAGAGTTCACAGCCCACTCTACAGGTATGGTACAGCAGAAATAGAAAAGTATTTTTTAAAACAAAACAATGTTTATTCTATGAACTCAAGTTAACCTTTTTAAAACATACAGTGAACATCTTAGAAACCATCAATTCAAATGCAATCCCCAAAGAATACAACACTAAGTAATCCTTAAGCTGTTCTTTTAACATCCATAAAACTTAAGAAAAACCTTTAAACAGAAGCACATCAGGTTAAAGTCACTACTGAGAGCAGGTATTAGTCTTAAATCACCAAAGGATCGATTTACAGTTTTTAGATTACTGAGAGAGATACTCAAGCCCCTTCTGGCTGTGACTGCAGCTCTGAAAACAAAACTAAAACACACCCTGCAGCAAACAACCTAAAACAAAGGTAAAACGCTGACAGACAACCCAGCTCCACCCACACTCTGACATCACTGATAAATCCCCATTTCTTAAAGGTACATTTCTTAAACACCCATTTCTTAAATGCACTCTCACATGACATTCCTACAAACTTCACAGCGATCACTAACCTGTTCTATCAGTTTAGTACAGTCTTCATCCCTTACCCTTGCATCCATTAATAAATTTGTCAGCCTCCAATGAGACGGATGTGCAAATTGCCTATGCAGTTATAATACAACATGATTTATATCAGCTAAAGTTCCATTTTCAACTGCTATTAACACATCCTTAACAACTGTACTTGAAATATTATTTGTCGGTAATGGAATACAATCGTGTACCGACTGTGTAAATTGTAAGTCCACCATCTTTGCAAAAACTGTTGCCTTATCCTATTCCATATCCAGTTTCATGTGTGCTTTCTTCATCGACGGTCTGCTCAGAAGCAAAGGTATCTCACTTGATACAACACCTGTGCTAATGAAATGATTCACTCCGGCAATATTGCAAGGGATCACCACTCTTTTCAGCGACTGCAGAGTATTATCATCCCCAAACATGAAACTTGTGGAACTTTCAAATTCCTTAACCTTGTTACGATTTTCAGCATTCAAGGAGTCCAGGTGACATTTTAACCAATCAATTCCACACCCAGTAGATGTTCAGCCACCATCCAATACAGCACAGCTGAAGGATTCTGCAACCAACACCCTCATTACCGGCGTAAAACTGTTTGTCAATAGGACAATACCTTCTTCCTGGTCACTATCTTTTTCCTCTTCTGTGTCATGTGTCACTTCAAACACTCTATTATAACGTGTTGGACAGTTGAAAGCATCATGGTATTGAGAGTCACATCGAAAACATCGATTTATCATGCCCCGTGCATTTCTGGTGTTCATCTTCCTATTGTAGGTTCTAACTGGGTTTCTGTCTTCATAATTTCTGGGTCCCGGTCTCCTTCTATAGTCATGGAACCTGTTTGTAGCCGTGCGATTTCGCCATCCTGTTAGGTGTGTATCTTCCATATTCTGCTTTGTGGAAAAATTACCTATTTGGGTCATCAGAGCCATCGGAATCGAATGTTTCCCCAGAAACTTTTTTACAACTTCTGTCATCTGATTGAATAAGGTATCCTTATCCTCAAACTGAACTCCTGTCAAAACCAGGAGCCTATCCATGTTGCTCACTCTAGCACAGTCAAGTAATATAAAGGCTAACACAGACTGTGGAAATTCCAGGTTCTGTTTCTGCAGCCTTTTATATCGTCTGCCAAATTCCAATATATATTCTTCAATGGAGAAATCCTCTATTTTCCAGAACCTATCAAAATCTGACCATGCTTCATACGCACTTAACAAGTCATCCTTTTAAGAAATCGTATCCAAATAACGTAATATAGTCTCCAGACCTTCTTCTGAGTCGAACTCTTCCAAATCCAGTTCAGAAAGCACTTTGTTTTGGATTTTACTGCCATATGGTAGAGAAAGAGCCAATGCCATACCTTGTTTTCTCTTTCCCAAGGCAGTTACCTTAGTCCACATAAATACTGCACTTCTCCATTCGTTGTACGATACCCTTTCAGATAAGAAGGGGGGGTAGTCAGATCTGGCCATCTTTATCCTGGGTACAGCCATATATCTTTTTTTTTCTCACTCACACCTTGGTTTGATCTGGAAAAGTTGTATCTTTCAACCCTTCACATTTACACAGCAGCTATCCTCTGCTGCCATTTGTAAGATGTTTAGATGATGGTGTACAAAGAGTCAAAGGTACTGCTCCTTTTTACAAACACCTTTATTTTACTTTAACAGACTCTGCACAAAAGTCTATCTTCACATCACCAGACACAAAGGCCACCTGTAGCCTCTATACACACCAGTGTCAATTATTGGATACTTAACATAAATGAGACAACAAATTGGAATGTCTCTTAACCCATTACTTAACATGGGGTACCGTTCCTGAAGGTGCTGACTCTCACTGGGGTATAGTTCCTGAAGGTGCTGACTCTCACTGGGGTACAGTTCCTGAAGGTGCTGACTCTCACTGGGGTACAGTTCCTTAAGGCGCTGACTCTCACTGGGGTACAGTTCCTTAAGGCGCTGACTCTCACTGGGGTACAGTTCCTGAGGGTGCTGACTCTCACTGGAGTACAGTTCCTGAAGATGCTGATTCTCACTGGCGTACAATTCCTGAAGGTGCTGACTCTCATTGGGGTACAGTTCCTGAAGGTGCTGACTCTCACTGGGGTACAGTTCCTGAAGGTGCTGATTCTCACTGGCGTGCAATTCCTGAAGGTGCTGACTCTCTCTGGGGTACAGTTCCTGAAGGTGTTGGCTCTCACTGGGGTACAGTTCCTGAAGGTGCTGACTCTCACTGGGGTACAATTCCTGAAGATGCTGACTCACACTGGGGTACAGTTCCTGAAGGTGCTGACTCTCACTGGGGTCCAGTTCCTGAAGGTGCTGACACTCACTGGGGTACAGTTCCTGAAGGTGCTGACTCTCACTGGGGTACAGTTCCTGAAAGTGCTGACTCTCACTGGGGTATAGTTCCTGAAGGTGCTGACTCTCGCTGGGGTAAAGTTCCTGAATGTGCTGACTCTCACTGGGGTACAGTTCCTGAAGGTGCTGACTCTCACTGGGGTACAGTTCCTGAAGGTGCTGACTCTCACTGGGGTACAGTTCCTGAAGGTGCTGACTCTCACTGGGGTACAGTTCCTGAAGGTGTGGACTCTCACTGAGGTACAGTTCCTGAAGGTGCTGACTCTCACTGGGGTACAGTTCCTGAAGGTGCTGACTCTCACTGGGGTACAGTTCCTGAAGGTGTGGACTCTCACTGGGGTACAGTTCCTGAAGGTGTGGACTCTTCCTAGTTCACTCATCGGAATTCTCCTTGTTTGTGGGTGAACCACTTTGCAAATTGTGGCAGGATATTTAACCAAGTGGTGCATCACTTCGTGCAATTTAAAAAAAAAATTTGCTATTATCCAATTCAACTTCTACCCAGAGATGGAGCCAATGCTCCCGAACAGCTTCATTATCTCATCCAGAGTGGACACTGGGTATGTCATATAAAGAAGCAGGTCATCCGTGTACAAGGACACCGTCTGCTCCACCCCTCCTTGATTCGTCCCCCTCCACTTACTGGAAGATCTCAGCCCGATGGACGGCAGATCTATTGGCAAAGCAAACAGGAGACAATGAATATTCCTGCCTCGTGCCCCTATTCAGCGGAATGTCACCGAATTCCCAGTATTTGTATGAACACTCGCAGTGGGGGCCCGAGACAATAAACAATCCAGGATATAAACTTTTGTCCAAATCCGAACCTGCCATGAATCTCAAAGAGAGATCCCCACTCCACCCTATCAAAGGCATTTTCAGCGTCTCGGGAACCTATCACCTCCGGCTCGAGCACCGAAGAGGGGGAGAGGACAACATTTAATAGACGATGTATTTTGGCCAACAGTTGCCGACCTTGACGACGCCAGTCTGGTCTTCCTAGATCACCTCTGGGAGGCAGGACTCCAACCGCTGCCAACACTTTGGCAGTAACTTAGTGTCCGCATTTAAAAGTCAAATAGGTCGGTGCGACCCTCATTCTGTCGGGCCCTTTTCTTTCTTAAGGATCAGGGAAATAGAAGCCTGCGCAAGTGTAACGAGCAACGAACCCGGGACAAGGAGTCGCTGAACATATCGAAAATTAGAGCGACCAATTGTTCCACAAAGTTCAAACTCAGTGGGGAATCCATCAGGGCCAGGAACTTTACCCGTCGGCATCACCCCAACGCATTTCCTCATTTTCTCTGGGCCCAACCGGGATTCCAACTCTTCCCGCCTCTCCCTCTCCATCACTGGGATGGATAACGCATCCAAAAAATCCGTCATGGCCGAAACCCCCCACCGGGGGCTCCGATGTACTGAGATCCTGATCAAATGTTTCAGGAGCTGCATTGAGCTGAGGCGGGTGGAAACCAGGCTGCCACTCGAGACCCGTCTCTGCTCAATCTCCCGGGAAGCTGCCTGCTGTCTGAGCTGGTGAGCTAAGAGGCGACTGGCCTGCTCCCCGTGTTCATAAATACTCCCCTCGAACGTCACAGCTGGCCCACTGCCTTATCCAGTGATAAGAATTCTTTTTTAAAATCTAAATTTAGAGTGCCCAATTCTATTTTCTTCCATTTCAGGGGCAATTTAGCGTGGCCAATTCACCGACACTGCACATCTTTGTGATGTGGGGTGAGACCCACGCAGACACGGGGAGAATGTTAAACTCCACACGGACAGTGACCCGGGGCCGTGATCGAACCCGGGTCCTCGGCGCCGTGAGGCAGCAGTGCTAACCACTGCGCCACCGTGCCGTCTTATTGATAATAATTCAAATTGTGTCTGCAGCTTTTTCCTACTTGGCAACAACTGGGACAAGTGAGTATTGATGATGCACCTCAAGGATGGAGTCCACCAGCCTCTGCCACTCCGCCCTCACTTTCCTTCCCATGGGCACTTTGAGGGAAATTATCTCCCCCGATAACCACCTTAAGGGCTTCCCACAGCGTAGAAGATGAGAAAGATGAGACGATGAGAAAGGGTAGCATGGTTTCATTGTGGATAGCACAGTTGCTTCACAGCTCCAGGGTCCCAGGTTCGATTCCGGCTTGGGTCACTGTCTGTGTGGAGTCTGCACGTCCTCCCCGTGTGTGCATGGGTTTCCTCCGGGTGCTCCGGTTTCCTCCCACAGCCCAAAGATGTGCAGGTTAGGTGGATTGGCCATGATAAATTGCCCTTAGTGTCCAAAATTGCCCTTAGTGTTGGGTGGGGTTGCTGGGTTATGGGGATAGGATGGAGGTGTGGATCTTGGGTCGGGTGCTCTTTCCAAGAGCCGGTGCAGACTCGATGGGCCGAATGGCCTCCTTCTGCACTGTAAATTCTATGATCTGTGATCCAAGTCTCACTTTTATTACATTTAAATCTATTCCCCAATGGCGGTGGACACGCGTTCACAAACTCTCTTCTCCGTTAATAATGCCGGATCCAATCTCCATGGCGGACGCTGGGAGGGTGCCTGACTCTGGAACCAAATCAATACAATGTGGGGCATGATGGGAAATCACAATGGCCGAGTAGCTCGTCCCCTCCACCAAAGGGAGGAGAGATTATCCACCACAGAAAAGTCGATAGGCGAGTATAGCTGGTGGACACGGGAGAAAGAGGAAAAGTCTTTATCACCCGGGTACAAAAATCACCACGGATCTGCCCCCACCCCCACATCTGCTCCATGAA
Organism: Scyliorhinus torazame; assembly: GCF_047496885.1. Lineage (NCBI taxonomy): Eukaryota > Metazoa > Chordata > Chondrichthyes > Carcharhiniformes > Scyliorhinidae > Scyliorhinus > Scyliorhinus torazame. The sequence continues at coordinate 32,169,448 of NC_092731.1, forward strand.
AACCAACAATACCTCGGCCACCCCTGATGGGGTCAGAGATTTGGGTCTGGGTCCATCCCAGTGTCCGCAACACAGTTTAAATCGCCCACAAAATAAGCTGAAATGAATCCAAATTGGGGATGGAGGCTGGCAGCTTGTTAATAAAACCCGTATTGTCCCAGTTTGGAGCAGAGACGTTAACCAGGACCATCGAGGTGCCCGTCAAAGACCCACAGACAATAACATTTCTGCCATTGGGGTCAGCCAAGATCTTAGCGGCAGAAAACTGAACCCTTTTATTGATTAAAGTTGCCTCACCCGGATCCCACCATCAAAACCCGAATGAAAAACTTGTCCCACCCACACCTTCCCCAACCTCGTCCCGTCGCTGAGCCAGAAATGAGTCTCTTGCAGAAACACCACATCGGCAGTTAAACCTTTAAGGCGAGGAAATACCCTCGACCTTTTCGCTGGGCCATTCAACCCCCCCTCATTCCAGGCGACCAAACGAATTGGGGGCCACCACCCCTCGATCCGGAGTCAGCCATTTCCACCAAGAGGTATTATCCAACAGTTCCATCGAAAGTGCAGCAACCAGGCCCACCCAAGATGGCCGCCAAACCCACTAACAAGATTAAACAAAGAGAAAACTGCAATCACGTTCAGCAAACTGCCCCTCCCCCCTCCTCCCCACCCTCAGGCACGACTACACCCAAATATGCAGACAGAAAACGGCAAGGTGAACATAAACCACAAAAACCTACTTCTAATAAACCTCACCCCAAACTGAACAAAAACACTGAGCTCATTATCTAAAACAGAACTAATATACTGAGCTGCAGTCAATCCCTCAGCACCGCTCCCGTTAGCTAACTCTTCAGCTGGCAGGGCGGCTCCCACCCAGAGTGAAGAAAAATGCGAACAGAAAAAAGTCACAAAGTTTATAAACTACATAAAACATAGTATTCCAACAGGGTGCGATATATTTTCACTACGGTTAGAACAAATAGAGCAAAAATCCACATAAAAATAAATCCCCTGTCCAAGTCCAACTTGCAAAACATTCAACCCAAACAAAAACAGAAAAATACAAACATGAACAAGGATCCCCGACAATTCCACATCTGGACCTCCGGTGATGACATGTGGCTCCTGCCATGGTCCCGGTATTTCGATTCCTTTTCCTGTTGTTTTGGGGGATTTGGGGCTCTAACCCAGTCGGTTGGTGTGGAGATCGGAAAGGCGGCAGGGGAATATCAAAAGCCTCGGCGGAAGCTCCGGCTGGAAGGCCGGCAAAGGAATCTGGGAAGAAAAGATGGCGGAGGCGGCCACACCCTTCCCGTTAGAGACGCTGGCTGGGGTGCTGGTGCAGGAGTTGGGAAGGTTTGATCAAATTAGCTACAAGGGAAGGAGATTAAAGAGTCGTTCAAAACCGGAGACTTTCAGCGGCGGCCATCGTGTGACTGGTCGCACATTCGGTGGCTCCCGCTCGTCGGGGACTTTTTGGGCCTTTTCCCCGATTAACGGCGGAGCTGAGTGATGGTGTAAGGTGCAGGAGCAGTGGAAGACAAGAGTATCCCACTGGTGTATGGATTTGTGGACCAGAAGTGGTTGAAAAAAGAGGGACAGTTTTTCAACGCTGGTGTGGAGCCTGCGACACAGGGGAAGGTGGTGAAGGGTCAGGGTCCGGGTCTGCGAGACAGTGGAAGGTGGTGAAGGGTCAGGGTCCGGGTCTGCGAGACAGTGGAAGGTGGTTGAAGTGTTGGGTACTCTGAGACACAGACGAACGAACACGGTTGCGAATGGTACAACGCAGTTTTATTTCATTTAACTATTGACATAGTAAACTCTGGTACTCAGCACATGGTGACTGCCTGAATGGCTGGCAATGAGGTCTGTGCCCTGAGCTGTCTCCTGATGGACTGCCCAGGAAGTGTTGTATTCCTTGTTTTGTACTGTGTATGCTCTTGTCTGTGATTGGCTGTCGTGTTGTGTGTGCTAATTGGTCCGTTGATCTGTCCATCATTATGTATGTGTGTATGTGCTGTGATGTTCACTTGAATATCATGACATCCCTCCTTTTTTTACAAGATTATGTGCCTACGTGGTTAGAAATAGAGATGTGTACTGAGTGCAGCTAAATGTGTGTGTGTGTAATATTTACAGCATGTACCTGGGGCTTAACTATATACAAGGGGCGATGTCGGGTGTGACATAACAACGAGGTTGTACCACAACAAAGAACGGGGAAATGTGGAACGATAAAACAAATTCCTGTAATGATAAGAACATAAACATATTAACACAGTGGTTGCATGAGTTCAACGTGTAAACAGTCTCATAAGTCCAGTCTAGTAGGTGGGCGACGAATTCGGGTTGACCGCCTCAAGGGTAGATCTGGAACCACCGGCTGAGGTGCGAGCCTGGCCACGGGCGACAACGGAAGGGACATGGTAGCAGGCAGCTCCACGAAGTCGCTATCAGGAACAACAGGAGGACACGGTGTCAGTGTAAGGTCTCTTAGCGAGTGTGGAAGTAGGCGAAGAGCCCAGCGATTGCGCCGACGAACAGATCCATCAGGCATGCGAACCAGGAACGAGCGGACAGCCACGCGTCGGAGAACTTCGGCAGGTGCTGACCAGCCACCGTCTGGTAGATGGATGCGGACTTCGTTTCCAGGGGCCAGGGCGGGAAGATCAGTTGCCCGTGTGTCAGATGACCTCTTCTGGCGACTGCGCTGCAGTTGCATTCTGTGTAGTACCGGAGCATGGTCGATTGTGGGCGCCAGAATGGAAGGCACAGTGGTCCTGAGGGCGCGACCTATCAGCAGCTGGGCTGGTGAGAGACCAGTTGCTAGTGGGGCCGAGCGATAGGCCAGCAGGGCGAGGCAGAAATCCGATCCGGCAGCAGCAGCCTTGCAGAGGAGCCACTTTACAATGTGAACACCCTTCTCCGCCTTTCCATTTGACTGGGGGTGCAGAGGACTGGACGTCACGTGTGTGAAGCCATACGAGGCCGCAAAGGACGACCATTCATGGCTGGCGAAACAGGGCCCATTGTCCGACATGACAGTCATCGGAATGCCGTGGCGAGCAAAGGTGTCTTTGCAGGCCCTGATGACAGCAGACGACGTCAAATCGTGCAGGCGGATGACTTCTGGGCAGTTGGAGAAGTAGTCAACGATGATGACATAGTCCCTGCCGAGCGCGTGAAATAGGCCCACACCCACCTTCGCCCAGGGGGACGTCACCAGCTCATGGGGCAGAAGCGTTCCAGGAGGTTGCGCCGGCTGAAGCCTTTGGCAGGTTGTACAGTTGAGCACCATATTGGTAATATTGTCACTGATGCCCGGCCAGTATACCGCCTCTCGGGCCCTCCGTCTGCACTTCTCGACCCCCAGGTGGCCTTCGTGTAGTTGGTCGAGAACCAGCTTGTGCATGCTGTGCGGAATCACAATCCGGTCCAGCTTCAGAAGGACACCATCAATGACGGCCAGGTCGTCTCGGACATTGTAGAACTGCGGGCACTGCCCTTTGAGCCACCCTCCCGTCATGTGGCGCATCACACGTTGTAGAAGGGGGTCGGCCGCAGTCTCGCGGCGAATACGGGCCAGACTGGAGTCGTCAGCTGGCAGATTTGCCGATGTGAAGGCCACCTGCGCCTCGACCTGACATACAAACCCCTCCGAATCTGGCGGCGTGCTCACTGCTCTGGATAGGGCATCCGCCACGATGAGGTCCTTCCCTGGGGTGTAGACCAGTTGGAAGTCGTACCTCCTGAGTTTCAGTAGGATGCGCTGGAGGCGAGGGGTCATCTCGTTCAGGTCCTTGTTTATGATGCTGACCAGGGGGCGGTGGTCAGTTTCAACAGTGAACCGGGGAAGACCTTACACATAATCATGGAACTTGTCTAAACCAGTTAGCAAGCCCAGGCACTCCTTTTCGACCTGCGCGTAGCGCTGCTCTGTGGGGGTCATGGCTCGCGATGCATAGGCAACTGGGGCCCATGACGCCGTGTCATCCCGCTGCAGGAGCACTGCTCCAATGCCGGACTGGCTGGCATCAGTCGAGATTTTGGTGGCACGAGACGTGTCAAAAAACGCCAATACCGGTGCCGTGGTGAGCTTGAGTTTGAGCTCCTCCCATTCCAGCTGGTGTGTGTGTTGCCACTGGAACCGTGTGGACTTTTTGACGAGGTGGCGCAGAGCTGTCGTGTGGGAGGCAAGGTTGGGAATGAACTTCCCCAGGAAGTTGACCATGCCTAGGAAGCGTAGTACTGCTTTCTTGTCTGCCGGCTGCGGCATGGCTGTGATGGCGCTCACCTTGTCTGCATCCGGACAGACCCCTGACCGGGAAATATGGTCCCCAGGAACTTCAGCTCGGTTTGGCCAAAGGAACGCTTGGCTCCGTTGAGGCGCAGGCCGTTTTCCCATATGCGGGCAAAAACGCGTTGGAGACGATGTATGTGCTCCTGCGGTGTGGTGGACCAGATGATGACGTCGTCCACGGAAACGCGCACTCCTTCGATGCCTTCCATCATCTGCTCCATGATTCTATGGAAGACCTCGGATGCCGAGATGATGCCAAATGGCATCCGGTTGTAGCAGAACCTGCCGAAAGGGGTGTTGAAGGTGCATAGCTTTCGGCTGGCGGATCGAGTTGGATCGGTCAAAACCCCTTAGAGGCATCCAGTTTCGTGAATATCTTCGCCTGGGCCTTTTCGCTCGTGATCTCCTCCTGTTTGGGCATGGGATGTTCCCTCATGATATTGTTATGAGGTCTTTTGGGTCAATACATATCCGGAGCTCGCCGGAGGGCTTCTTGACACACACCATGGAGCTGACCCACGGCGTGGGCTCCATGACCCTGGATAGGACCCCTTGGTCCTGGAGATCCTGCAGCTGCTGCTTGAGGCGGTCTTTAAGTGGCGCAGGAACTCTGCGAGGTGCGTGAATGACCGGGATGGCGTCTGGTTTGAGGCAAATTCGGTAGATGTATGGCAGTGTTCCCATGCCCTCGAATGCCTCCTGGTTGTGGGCGAGGAGTGATTGGAGCTGTGCGTAGAACTCTGCATCCAGGAAGTCAGACGTGCCGTCTGGAGAGAGAGAGTGGACTCGTTGCACGAGGTGGAGAGCCTTGCATGCCTGTGCGCCCAGCAGGGAGCCCTTCGATGAGCCGACTATCTCAAACGAGAGTGTGGCCGTGTGTGTTGTGTGTCACCTGGAGCTGGCAGGATCCCATAGCCGGGATAACGTTCCCGTTGTAATCGACCATCCTGCACCGGGATGGCTGGATTGGTGGTCTGACCTTCATGGTGTAGAAGGCTGACCATGCTATGAGGTTGGCGGAGGCGCCAGTGTCCAGGCGGAAAGTGATCGGTGATCGGTTGACCGTCAGGGTGGCACACCATTCATCACCCGGATTGATCGTGTTAACTAGGTTCCCATCAATGACCGCAACCCCCAAGGCGTCTCGGTCATCTGTGTCACCGGTCTGGATGTCGTCTGGGCACGATTCGTAATGGGGAGGCTGAATGGTCCGCACGTCCCTGCGAGGTTGTCGGAGATGTGGAAGATCCACAGGTTGAGCCGCTCGACAGTAGGCAGCGTAGTGGCCCACCTTGCCACAGCGTAGGCATTGTCGGGTTCTTGCGGGACATTGCCCTTTTAAATGTGCAGCTCCACAGTTGCCGCACGTCGTGACGTCATGGCGTTTGTTGCACCACTGCGCATGCGCAGTTTGGTCTTGCGTCGGGCGTGCCTGCGCTTCACGTCCCTCAGTGTTGCCATAGGTTTTGGTGCGCACAAGCGCGAGAGGCCTCGAAAAGCGCGCAAAACAGCCACCCTCGTCCGGGCCGTGGGCCGGGAGGAGCTCGATCGCCTGGACCCGTTCGGCCTCGTGGGGCACCCAGCTCACTGATGCGGTTGCGTAGGACCCCCTCCGCGCCGATTCGGTCGCCTGAAATTGGGCATAGCGGCTAGTCGCGTTTTCGTGCAGGACACAGGCTTCGATTGCAGAGGCTAAGGTGAGGCCTTTCATTTTTAAAAGCTGCTGGTGTAGGGTGTCCGAGGCGACCCCAAAATCGATCTGGTCCCGGATCATGGACTCTGAGATGGTGTCGTAACCGCAGGACTGCGCGAGGATGCGGAGATGCGTCAGGAATGACTGAAAGAGCTCATCCTTACCCTACAGGCGCTGCTGGAAGACATATCTCTCGAGGCTTTCGTTGACCTCGATGTTGAAGTGTTGGTCGAGCTTGAGGAGGACCGTCTTGTATTTAGATTTGTCCTCGCCTTCCGCGGACACCAGGGAGTTGTAGACATGGATGGCGTGCTGCCCTGCGGTGGTGAGGAGGATGGCGATCTTTCTTTTGTCCGGGGCGCTCTCTCTTTGTCGTTGGCTTCCAGAAAGAGTTCGAAACGCTGTTTGAACAACGCCCAAATTACGCCGAGGTTCCCAGCGACTTGCAACGGCTGCGGTGTGTTGATGGTGTCCATGGCGCAGGATGGCAGATTTGTGGGTACGTATTAATTCACTTCTGGTACCATGTGGTGTTGGGTACTCTGAGACACAGACGAACCAACACGGTTGCGAATGGTACAACGCAGTTTTATTTCATTTATCTATTGACATAGTAAACTCTGGTACTCAGCACATGGTGACTGTCTGAGTGGCTGGCAATGAGGTCTGTGCCCTGAGCTGGCTCCTGATGGACTGCCCAGGAAGTGTCGTGTTCCTTGTTTTGTACTGTGTATGCTCTTGTCTGTGATTGGCTGTCGTGTTGTGTCAGCTAATTGGTCCGTTGACCTGTCCATCATTATGTCTGTGTGTATGTGCTGTGATGTTCACTTGAATATCATGACAGTGGTGAAGGGTCACGGTACGAGTCTGCGACACAGGGGAAGGTGGGGAAGGGTCACGGTACGAGTCTGTGACACAGGGGAAGGTGGTGAAGGGTCAGGGTCCGGGTTTGCGACACAGGGGAAGGTGGTGAAGGGTCAGGGTCCGGGTTTGCGACACAGGGGAAGGTGGTGAAGGGTCAGGGTCCGGGTTTGCGACACAGGGGAAGGTGGTGAAGGGTCAGGGTACGAGTCTGCCTGCCCAGTGGGCGTTGGGTCAGCTGGTGAGCCTACTCCACGAGATGTTTGCCCAGCAGAGGAATGAGAACATGGAGGACCTGGCCAGGGTGGTGGATCCGATAGAGGCGGGGATCGACCACATGGAGATGAGGTTCGAGGCCAAGGGGCAAGCAATCCAGAAGGTGGAGGAGGTGGTGGGGAAACACGAGGAACAGCTTGCCTCAATATGTGCGGAGATGGGGAAGATCCAAGAACAACAAAGGAGCCTGCAGAAGGATGCTAGGCACTATGGGCGGGGTCTACCAGGCTAGCTGGGCGGGCTAGCTCAGGGAGTGCAGTGGGGGGTGAGCTGGTGGTAAGTGTGTTGATGGGGATTGGGATTGTTATTTTGCTATGGGGTGGGGGGGGGGGGAGGGAGGGGGAGAGAAGACTGCTGACAGGAGAGGGGTTGTTGAAGGGTGACGTGGTGAGGGTCGATGACGGTTGGCGCCCTAGGGCGGGCCCGAGGAAGTGTGGGACGTGGGCTGGAGGCTGGCCCAGGAAGGATGTGGTTGATCGGCAGAGGGGTGCGGGGTGCCACCGCCCCCCCCCCCCCCCCCCCCCGACCAGGCTATCACATGGAATGTGAGAGGTTTCAATGGGCCAATCAAGAGGGCCCGTGTGTTGGCACATTTGAAAAGCTTAAAGGCGGACGTGGCAATGATACAGGAGACATACCTGAGGGGTGTGGATCAGACGAGGCTGAGGAAGGGGTGGGTAGGGCAGGTATTCCATTCGGGGCTAGATTTTAAATCAAGGGGGGTGGCGATTCTGATTTACAAGCGGGTGGCATTTGAAGTGGGAGCTACAGTGGGGGCTCGGGGGGCAGAAACGTTATAGTGAGCGGAGGTTGGAGGGGATGGCGGTGGTGCTGGTGAACATTTATACACCGAACTGGGACGACATCGGGTTTATGACGCGGGTATTGGGGAAGATCCCTGATCTGGACTCGCATCGGCTGATTATTGGGGGGGGGGTGACTTTAATACGGTTATGAATCCAAGGCTGGATCGGTCGAGTTCGAGGACAGGGAGGGTGTCGGTGGGTGCAAAGGAACTAAAGGGGATTATGGAAGTCATGGGGGGGTAGATCCATGAAGGTTTGGACAGCTGAGGGCGAGAGAGTACTCATTTTCTCCCCATGTACACAAAGGGTACTCGCGGATTGACGTTTTCGTTATGGACAGAACGTAGTTGGCGGGGGTGGTGGACGATGAGTCCGCGACGAGAGTTATGTCGGATCGTGCCCCACACTGGACGTACGGGTGAGTAAGGAGGGGGGCCAGCGCCCGCAGGAGGTTAGATGTAGGACTATTAGTGGAGGAGAATGTGTGTGTGCGGGTGAGGGGGGCCATTCGGAGGTATGTGGAGATAAACGATACGGGGGAGGTTTCGGCAGCTACGGTATGAAGGCGTTGAAGGCAGTGGTGAGAGGGGAGTTTATCTCGATTCGGGCACACTGGGAGGAGGTGGAGCGGGCGGAGGTGGATAGGTTAGTGAGGGAGATCCTCCAGGTAGACAGGGGGTACTCGGAGGCCCCGGAGGCGGGGTTGTTGAAGGAGTGGCAGAGGCTGCAAATGGAGTTTGGGTTGCTATCTATAGGGAAGGTGGGTGGGCAGTTGAGAAAGGCGAGAGGGGCAGAGTATGAATATGGGGAGAAGGCCTGCGGGATGTTAGTGTCACAATATATACACAAGTATTTGATGGTGCACAGACAGACAGTGAGTGACACAAAGGATGACCAATGAACATACAGAACACAGCAGCCAATCACCAGACAGGACACGGCCACTATATAACCAGGGGGCACTGGTTTTCCCGCTCTCTTGGGGTGCAGCCTCTGAGACAGTCAGAGCCTGTGAGCAGCAACTAGAACATACATCATGTGGTAGTAAGATAGTCTGGTCAGGTTAGCCTCAGGTCTCCAGTCAAGTCAGCATAGTGTCAACCCACAGTTAAAGTATGTTTAATAGTTAAGAGTTTAATAAAATAGAGTTGTATTTCTTTCAGTGTTGGAAGCCTGTCTCTCTCACTGCTACAGTAAACGCAGTCCTCGCAGACCCAGCTTACCCAACACATCATGGTACCAGTGAGTAATGCTTGAGTTTGACAGACCTAACTTGAGATAGTCTGCCTTTGACCAGCGATCAGCCATCCGGCAACATGGACAGCGTCCGCCCTCCCCCGCCGCTCCGCATCGCCGGCAACCTCGGTGCGAACTGGAAGATTTTGAAGCAGAAGTTTCAGTTGTATCTTGAAGCCATCGACCTCGAGGCCGCATCGGATAGCAGAAAGATCGCCCTCTTCCTCTTTTTGGGGACCACGCTATCCACATTTTTAACTCCCTCATCTTTGCTGAAGGTGAGGACAAGACAAAGTTTAAAACAGTCCTGCTGAGGTTCGACAGCCACTGTGACATCGAAGTCACCGAGAGCTTTGAACGCTAAGTGTTCCAGCAGAGGCTTTGGGGTAAGGATGAACCTTTTCAGTCCTTCTTAACCCATCTCCGTATCCTCGCGCAGTCCTGCAACTATGGCTCCACTTCCGACTCCATGATCCGCGACCAGATCGTTTTCGGGGTCCATTCCGATCCCCTTCGCCAGCAACTCCTCAAAGTCGCAGACCCAGCTTCCCCAACACACCAGTTAGCGCACCAGCTCAGGAAACGGGATGCAGCGAGGGAGATTGGGAAAGTGAAGGATAGAGGGGGGAACATGATCTTGGACGTGGTGGGGGTGAACGGGGTGTTTCGGGACTTTTACAGCAGGTTATATCAGTCGTAACCCCCAGCCAGGGTGGAGGGGATCAGGCGGTTTTTGGAAGGATTGGAGTTTCCGAGGGTGGAAGAAGAGCTGCTGGGGGCCCAGGACCCCAATTGGGCTGGTTGAAGTGGGGGAGGGGCTGGAGGCGATGCAGTCGGGCAACGCCCCGGGGCTGGACGGGTACCCAGTGGAGTTTTATCAAATGTTTTCAGGAGTGCTGGAGCCCCTGCGGTAAGGGTGTTTAATGAGGCTAGGGAGCGAGGGGTCCTCCCTCCGACGATGTCACAGGCCTTGACTCTCTCATCCTGAAGCAGGATTATGACCCGGAACAATACGGGTCGTACAGGCCAATCCTCCTTCTAAATGTAGATGACAAGCTACTGACCAAGATCTTGGCCTGGAGAATAGAGGATTGTGTGGCAGGGGTACGAGGGGAGGACCAGACGGGGTTTGTGAAGGGGAGGCATTTAGCGGCGAACATTAGAAGGCTTTTAAATGTGATTATGATGCCCTCCGAGAGAAGGGAAGTGGAGGTGGTGGTTGCCATGGATGCGGAGAAGGCCTTTGACGGGTGGAGTGGGAATACTTTTGGGAGGTCCTGGTGCAGTTTGGGTTTGGTCAGGGCTTTGTGGACTGGGTCCGGTTGCTGTACCAGGCACCGGGGGCGAGCGGACGAACCGAGTGAGCTCGGATTGTTTCAGGCTGCACCGGGGGACGAGGCCGGGATGTCCACAATCCCCACTATTGTTTGCCTTGGCCAGAGAACCACGGGCGATGGCGCTGAGAGCGTCAAATGACTGGCAGAGGATAGTATCGGGGTGGTGGAGCACAGGGTCTCGTTATGTAATAATAACCTTCATTGTCACAAGTAGGCTTACATTAACGCTGCAATGAAGTTACTGTGAACAGCCCCGTGTTGCCACATTCCGGCGCCTGTTCGGGGACCCTGAGGGAGAATTCAGAATGTCCAATTCACCTAACAGCACGTCTTTCAGGACTGTGGGAGGAAACCGGAGCACCCGGAGGAAACCCACGCAGACACGGGGAGAACGTGCAGACTCCGCACAGACAGTGACCCTGCGGGGAATCGAACCTGGGACCCTGGCGCTGTGAAGTAACAATGCTGCTCACTGTGCTACCGTGCTGCCCAATCAACCTGCGGACTACCGACCTTTGTATATTTCTGACCCGCTGGGGGTGGGGAGGGGGTGGGGGTGGGGGGTGGGGGGTGGGGGGGGGTTCGAGAGATTATGGGGATCCCAGAGCAGAGGGTGTCCTTGTACACGGATGACCTGCTTCTTTATATTACATACCCACTATCCACTCTGGATCAGATAATGAAGCTCCTCGGGAGCATTGGCTCCATCTCTGGGTATTAGTTGAAGTTGGATCAGAGCGAATACTTCCTGGTTCCCCCCCGGGGAGGGGAGCCTTTCTGGGAATGTTACCTTTACACCTTGCCAGATCGAGCTTTTGTTACCTGGGAATCCGTGTGGCCCACGATTGGACCTCGCTTCATAAATTAAATTATACTCGTCTGGTTAATGGGGTCAACTCTGATTTACAGAAGTGGGGTACCCTCCCCCTGTCCTTGGGGGGGGGACAGGGTCCAGACAATTAAAATGAATGTGCTCCCGAGATTTTTATTTGTTTTTTAATGTCTCCCCACTTTCTCCCCAAGTCCTTCTTTGTCAAAATTAATAAACTGGTGTCCTCATTAATTTGGGCAGGAAAGACCCCAAGGATCCGGAGGGCATTCCTCCAGAGGGATAGACAATCAGGAGGCTGGGCTTTACCCAGTTTATTATTTTACTATTGGACAGCCAATAGTGAGAAGGTACTGGGGTGGTTTAGTGATCCGGCTTCCATAGGGGGGTAAATGGAGGCGACTTCCTGTCAGGGTTCTAGCCTTGGTGCTTTAGTAACCGCATCGCTGCCGTTCACTCCGGCAAGATGTTCCTCGAATCCGGTCGTGGTGACCACCCTGAGAATCCAGAAGCAGTTCAGACAACATTTTAAACTTAGTTCCTTGCCTCTGCTGCCCCATATCTGCAATAATCAGCTCTTTTTGCCAGCGGGTTTGGACTCGACGTTTAGGTCCTGGAGGGGAAGGGTTTGGAGAGGTTTGGGGACTTGTTCGTGGAGGGAAGGTTGGCCAGCTTTAAGGAGCTGTCGGAGAAATTCCAACTCCCTGGTTCCAATCTGTTTAGATACTTTCAGGTTCCCGACTTTTCCCACATTCCCTCTTTTCCCTTGACACCCCCCCTCCTCCCTGTTGAAGAGGATTTTGTCTTTGGTCGGGTCTGGTAGGGGGATTATTTTGTGCAGCGGAGTCGGCTCCGTTGGATGAGGTAAAGGTGGAATGGGAGGGTGAATTGGGTCCTATTCTGGATGAGGCGGTGTGGAGCGAGGCTCTTCACAGGGTCAGCTCCACCTCCTCTTGCGCTCGGCTCAGTCTGATCCACTTCAAGGTGGTGCAAGGGTTTGTCTGACCAGGGAGAGGATGACGGATGGGGTGGGGGACAGGAATGAGCGTTGTTCTCGGGGGGGGGGGGGGGGGGGGGCGGCTAACCACACTCACATGTTCTGGTCTTATCCCAAGTTAGTAAGTTTTGGGGTTTTTTTCATCAACACCATGTCAGAGAGACTCAATGTTGGGCGAGATTCTCAGACTCCCCGCCGGGTTGGAGAATCGCCGGGGGCTGGCGTGAATCCCGCCCCCGCCGGTTGCCGAATTCTCCGGCACTGGATATTCGGCGGGGGCTGGAATCGCGCCACGCCGGTTGGCAGGCCCCCCCCGCTCGATTCTCCGGCCCAAATGGGCCGAAGTCCCGCCGCTAAAATGCCTGTCCCGTCGGCGTAGATTAAACCACCTCTCTTACCGGCGGGACAAGGCGGCGCGGGCGGGTTCCGGGGTCCTGGGGGGGGGGGGGCCGCGGTGGCCTGGCCCGCGATCGGGGCCCACCGATCCGCGGGCGGGCCTGTGCCGTGGGGGCACTCTTTCCCTTCCGCCTTCGCCACTGTCTCCACCATGGCGGAGGCGGAAGAGACTCCCTCCACTGCGCATGCGCGGGAATGCCGTCAGCGGCCGCTAACGCTCCCGCGCATGCGCCGCCCGGAGATGTCATTTCCGCGCCAGCTGGCGGGGCACCAAAGGCCTTTTCCGCCAGCTGGTGAGGCGGAAATTCGTCCGGCGCGGGCCTAGCCCCTTAAGGGTGGGGCTCGGCCCACCAAGATGCAGAGCGTTCCGCACCTTTGGGGCGGCGCGATGCCCGACTGATTTGCCCCGTTTTGGGCGCCAGTCGGCGGACATCGCGCCGATACCGGAGAATTTCGCCCGTTCATCTGGAGCCATGTCCGCTGGTGGCCATTTTCAGGGTATCGGACTCGCCGGTGCTGAGGTCGGGGGTGAAGGCGGATGTCATCACATTTTCCTCATTAATAACCAGAGACGAGTTCTGATTGGGTGGAGGTTTCCGACTCCGCCCAGGGCCTCGGCTTGGCTGGGTGACCTCGTGTCGTTCTTACATTTGGAGAAGGTCAAGTTCACCATTAGGGGGGGGGGGGGGTTGATGTGTTCGATCGAAGATGGCAGCCAATCATGGAATCATAGAATTTACAGTGCAGAAGGAGGCCATTCGGCCCATCGAGTCTGCACTGGCCCTTGGATTGGGGCTCCCCACCCAAGCCCACACCTCCAACCTATCCCCGTAACACAGTAACCCCACGCAAACTTTTCTTTGGACACTAAGGGGCAATTTAGCATGGTCGCTCCACCTAACCTGCACATCTTTGGACTGTGGGAGGAAACAGGAGCACCCGGAGGAAACCCACGCAGACACAGGAAGGATGTGCAGACTCAGCACAGACAGTGACCCAGCGGGGAATCGAACCTGGGACCCTGGAGCTGTGAAGCAACTGTGCTAACCACTGTGACACCATGCTGCCCATTTACTTTTTTAAGATCAAGTCACCGTCAGTTGTTCAGGCGTTTTGTTTCCTGTTGGGGGGTTAGTTAATTCGAATTTTTGATTGTCATGTTCTTTGTCATTGTAACTTGAATGAATCGTTTTATATGACATTGTTTACAATGAAAAATTTGCAATAGTATATTTTATTTAAAAAGCTTTGCGATAGGTGATGTACCACATGGTTAAATATCCTGCCAGAATTTGCACTGTGGCTCACACATAAACAAGAGAAATTCTTATGAGTGAACTAGGAAGAGTCCACACCCTCAGGAACTGTACCTCAGTGAGAGTCCACACCCTCAGGAACTGTACCCCAGTGAGAGTCCACACCTTCAGGAACTCTACCCCAGTGAGAGTCCACACTTTCAGGAACTGTACCCCAGTGAGAGTCAGCACCCTCAGGAACTGTACCACAGTGAGAGTCAGCACCTTCAGAAACTGTACCCCAGTGAGAGTCAGCACCTTCAGGAACTGTACCCCAGTGAGAGTCAGCACCTTCAGGATCTGGACCCCAGTGAGAGTCAGCACCTTCAGGAACTGTACCCCAGTGAAAGTCAGCACCTTCAGGAACTGTACCCCAGTGAGAGTCAGCACCTTCAGGAACTGTCCCCCAGTGAGAGTCAGCACCTTCAGGAACTGTACCCCAGTGAAAGTCAGCACCTTCAGGAACTGTACCCCAGTGAGAGTCAGCACCTTCAGGAACTGTCCCCCAGTGAGAGTCAGCACCTTCAGGAACTGTACCCCAGTGAGAGTCAGCACCTTCAGGAACTGTACCCCAGTGAGAGTCAGCACCTTCAGGAACTGTATCCCAGTGAGAGTCAGCACCTTCAGGAACTGTACCGCAGTGAGAGTCAGTGAGAGTCAGAACCTGCAGAAAGTGGACCTCAGGATAGTTCACCATCTGTAGGTACAGTAGCTGATAAAGAAAACCTAGATTTGTAGCTGGTGTGAAGAATGATCTTTTGTCTTTGGAATGGTGTCATGTTGATGCAACAGCAATTACGACGAGACGAGAGTAGAGAGTAATCGAGGCTTTATTACACAGAGATGTGGAGCCTCCCGCAGCTGCTGCTGAAATGGCTGCAGTTCGGAGAGCACACACATTTATACTCCGCCTACTGGGCGGAGCTAGCAGGCAGGGATCTACCCCCGTACCTGTAGTACAGGGGATTACCGTAATACCCTCGTATGCAGTATACACAATACAATAGTGGGGACTACCACATTCACCCCCTCTTAAAAAAGTGTCCAGGTGGGGTGGTGTAAACTATTTACATTCAGGTTGTTCTAAATTTAAGAACGAGGTTACAATTTAGACGATCGGGCGCCTTGATCCGTCATCGCGAGCCCCGCAGTTCTGGTGGTGATTCAGGCGTCGGTTCGGTCGTCGGTGACTCCGGCAGCGTGTCGACCTCATCTTCATCCCCGGGTGGGACCAAGGGGAGGACGGATTGTCCTGGAGCGGGGGCTGTGGTGGGGTGCGCCGGGGGGAGGCAGAGTGACGCCGGGGCAGAAGGGGGTTGGGGGTGGGGACCCAGCTGGCGCCAGGTCCCTGGGGGAGACTGTGTCTTGGCGGCCGTCGGGATACACTACGTAGGTGTATTGCGGGTTCGCGTGGAGTAGCTGTACCCTCTCTACCAACTGGTCCACCTTGTGGAGCCGCACGTGCTTGCGGAGGAGCTGCCAGCTACGTTGGGAGCGAAACCCCGGAGGTGGACTTCCTGGGGAAGGCAAGGAGACGTTCATGGGAGTTTCAATGTCGTAGTGCACAGGAGCGACCGAATGGAGTGAAGGGCGTTGGGGAGGACCTCCTGCCAGTGGGAGGCCGGGAGATTTCTGGACCGTAGGGCCAGCTGGACGGACTTCCAGACCGTCCCATTCTCCCTCTCCACCTGCCCGTTTGCCCGGGGGTTGTAGCTGGACCTCCTGCTCGAGGCAATGCCCCTGTTGAGCAGGAACTGACGCAGCTCATCGCTCATAAATGAGGATCCCCGGTTGCTGTGGATGTAGGCGGGGAAACCGAACAGAACGAAGATGGTGTTGAGGGCTTTGGTGACGGTGGCAGATGTCAAATCGGGTCATGGGATGGCGAAGGGGAATCTTGAATATTCGTCGACCACATTAAGAAAGTAAGTGTTGCGGTCGGTGGAGGGGAGGGGCCCTTTTAAGTCCACGCTGAGGCGTTCAAAGGGGCGGGAGGCCTTCACCTGGCACGCACGGCCTGGCCGGTAGAAGTGCGGCTTGCACTCCGCACAGACCTGGCAGTCTCTGGTGACAGCCCTGACTTCCTCGATGGAGTAGGGCAGATTGCGGGCCTTTATGAAGTGACAAAAGTGGGTGACCCCTGGGTGACAGAGATCGTCGTGCAGGGTCCGGAGTCGGTCCACTTGTGCGCTGGCACATGTACCTCGGGATGGGGAATCGGGGGGCTCGTTGAGCTTACCGGGGAGAGACAAAATCTCGTAATTGTCGGTGGAGAGCTCGATCCTCCACCTCAAGGTCTTATGATTTTTACCTTACCCCGCTGTGTGTTGCTAAACAGGAAGGCAACCGACCATTGGTCAGTGAGGAGAGTGAATCTCCTGGCAGCCAAGTAATGTCTCCAATGCTGCACAGCTTCAACGATAGCCTGGGCCTCCTTTTCGACAGAGGAGTGCCGAATTTTGGAGGTATGGAGGGTGCGGGAAAAGAATGCCACGGGCCTGCCCCCTAGTTGAGGGTGGCGGCCAGAGCGACGTCTGAAGCATCGCTCTCGACTTGGAAGGGGAGCGTCTCGTCGACCGCGTGCATCGCGGCCTTGGCGATGTCGGCCTTGATACGGTTGAAGGCCTGGTGAGCTTCGGCCGTCAGGGGAAAAACTGTGGCGTGGATGATTGGCGGGCCTTGTCCGCATAGTTAGGGACCCACTGGGCGTAGTACGAGAATAACCCCAGGCATCGTTTGAGGGCCTTGGGGCTGTGGGGAAGGGGGAGTTCCATGAGGGGGCGCATGCGATCGGGGTCGGGCCCTAGAACTCTATTCTGAACCACCTAACCGAGGATGGCTAACCGTTTCGTGCTGAACACGCACTTCTCCATGTTGTAGGTTAGGTTGAGGAGTTTGGCGATGTGGAGGAATTTGGAAAGGTTAGCGTCGTGGTCCTGCTGGTCGTGGGCGCAGATGGTGACGTCATCCAGGTATGGGAAGGCGGCCCGCAGTCCATACCGGTCAACCATTCGGTCCATCTCCCGTTGGATGACCAAGACCCCGTTAGTGACGCCAAAGGGAACCCTAAGGAAGTGGTAAAGGCGGCTGTCCGCTTCAAACGCGGTGTACGGGCGGTCCGCCTTGCGAATGGGGAGCTGGTGGTAGGCAGATTTCAGGTCCACTGTCGAGAAGACCCGGTACTGTGCAATCTGATTGACCATATCAGCTATGCGTGGGAGGGGGTACGCGTTGAGCTGCGTGTACCGATTGATGGTCTGACTGTAGTCAACAACCATCCTGTTTTTCTCCCCAGTTTTCACTACCACCACTTGGGCTCTCCACGGGCTGTTGCTGGCCTCGAGGATGCCTTCCCACAGCAGCCGCTGGACCTCAGACCTGATGAAGGTCCTGTCCTGGGCGCTGTGCCGTCTGCTCCTGGTGGCGACGGGTTTGCAATCCGGGGAGAGGTTCGCAAACAGGGAAGGCGGGTCGACCTTGAGGTTCGTGAGGCTGCACACAGTAAGAGAACAAAGAGAACAAATTACAGCAGAGGAACAGGCCCTTCGGCCCTCCCAGCCTGCGCCGATCCACATCCTTTATCTAGACCTGTCACCTATTTTCCAAGGATCTACTTCCCTCTGTTCCCCACCGTTCATATATCTGTCTAGATGCATCTTGAATGATGCTATTGTGCCCGCCTCTACCACCTCCGCTGGCAAAGCGTTCCAGGCACCCACCACCCTCTGCGTAAAAACTTTCCACGCACATCTCCCTTAAACTTTCCCCCCCTCACCTTGAAATCGTGACCCCTTGGAAAAAGCTTGATGCTATCCACCCTGTCCATGCCTCTCATTATTTTGTAGACCTCGATCAGGTCCCCTCTCAACCTCCGTCTTTCCAACGAAAACAATCCTAATCTACTCAACCTTTCTTCTAAGCTAGCACCCTCCATACCAGGCAACATCCTGGTGAACCTCCTCTGCACCCTCTCTAAAGCATCCACATCCTTCTGGTAATGTGGTGACCAGAACTGCACGCAGTATTCCAAATGTGGCCTAACCAAAGTCCTATACAACTGTAACATGACCTGCCGACTCTTGTACTCAATACCCCGTCCGATCAAGGCAAGCATGCTGTATACCTTCTTGACCACTCTATCGACCTGCGTTGCCACCTTCAGGGTACAATGGCCCTGAACTCCCAGATCTCTCTGGACATCAATTTTCCCCAGGACTCTTCCATTGACCGTATAGTCCGCTCTTGAATTAGATCTTCCAAAATGCATCACCTCGCATTTGCCTGGATTGAACTCCATCTGCCATTTCTCTGCCCAACTCTCCAATCTATCTATATTTTGCTGTATTCTCTGACAGTCCCCCTCGCTATCTGCAACTCCACCAATCTTAGTATCATCTGCAAACTTGCTAATCAGACCACCTATACCGTTGTCCAGATCATTTATGTATATCACAAACAACAGTGGTCCGAGCACGGATTCCTGTGGAACACCACTAGTCACCTTTCTCCATTTTGAGACACTCCCTTCCACCACTACTCTCTGTCTCCTGTTGCCCAGCCAGTTCTTTATCCATCTAGCTAGTACACCCTGAACCCCATACGACTTGACTTTTTCCATCAACCTGCCATGGGAAACTTTATCAAACACCTTACTGAAGTCCATGTATATGACATCTACAGCCCTTCCCTCATCAATTAACGTTGTCACTTCCTCAAAGAATTCTATTAGGTTTGTAAGACATGACTTTCCCTGCACAAAACCATGCTGCCTATCACTGATAAGTCTATTTTCTTCCAAATGTGAATAGATCCTATCCCTCAGTATCTTCTCCAGCAGTTTGCCTACCACTGACGTCAAGTTCACAGGTCTATAATTCCCTGGATTATCCCTGCTACCCTTCTTAAACAAAGGGACAACATTAGCAATTCTCCAGTCCTCCGGGACCTCACCCGTGCTCAAGGATGCTGCAAAGATATCTGTTAAGGCCCCAGCTATTTCTTCCCTCGCTTCCCCCAGTAACCTGTGATAGATCCCATCCGGACCTGGGGACTGATCCACTTAATGCCTTTTAGAATACCCAAAACTTCCCCCTTCCTTCTGCCGACTTGACCTAGAGTATTTAAACATCCATCCTTATCCTCAAAATCCGTCATGTCCCTCTCCTTGGTGAATACCGATGCAAAGTACTCATTAAGAATCTCACCCATTTCCTCTGACTCCACGCATAAATTCCCTCTTTTGTCTTTGAGTGGGCCAATCCTTTCTCTAGTTACCCTCTTGCTCCTTATATACGAATAAAAGGCTTTGGGATCTTCCTTAATCCTGTTAGCCAAAGATATTTCATGACCCCTTTCAGCCCTCTTTATTGCGCGTTTGAGATTTGTCCTACTTTCCCGATATTCCTCCAAAGCTTCATCAGTTTTAAGTCGCCTAGATCTTATGTATGCTTCCTTTTTCATCTTAGCTAGTCTCACAATTCCACCCGTCATCCATGGTTCCCTAATCTTACCATTTCTATCCCTCATTTTCACAGGGACATGTCTGTCCTGCACTCTAATCAACCTTTCCTTAAAAGACTCCCACATTTCAAATGTGGATTTACCCTTAAAGAGCTGCTCCCAATCCACATTCCCTAGCTCCTGTCGGATGGTAGGGGACCGCCAAATTTCAGGGTTAGGCTCTGGAGGTTGCACTGGAAGTCCAGGCCGAGTAGCAAGGCAGCGCAGAGGTTGGGGAGGACGTAGAGCCGGAAGCCACTGAACTCTACGCCCTGGATGGTGAGGGTGGCGATGCAGTACCCCCGGATCGCCATGGAGTGGGATCCGGATGCCAGGGAGATTCTTTGGTTAGCGGGGTGTACCGCGAGGGAGCAGCGCCTTACCGTATCGGGGTGGATGAAGCTCTCAGTGCTCCCAGAGTCCTGAAGGCAGGATATCTCGTGCCCGTCGACCGTCACCTTTGTCGACGCGGTCGTGAGGTTGTGTGGTCGAGACTGGTCGATCATGATGGAGGCGAGACGCAGCTGGTCGTCGGCAGTTGCAGGCGGTGAGCGGCCCGATGAGGTGCCCGACGGGCAGGGGGCCTGAGGCAGGCAAGATGGCGGCGCCCGCAGGTCGCACGTATCCTGAGGCAGGCAAGATGGCTCCGCCCATTGGTTGTGTAAATCTTTGTAAAATCTCTGTGTAATAAATTGATGCTCTATCAATTACGACGAGATGAGAGTAGAGAGTAATCGAGGCTTTATTACAGAGAGGTGTGGCGCCTCCCGCAGCTGCTGCTGAAATGGCTGCAGTTCGGAGAGCACACACATTTATACTCCACCTACTGGGCGGAGCCAGGAGGCAGGGGGCTACCCCCATACCTGTAGTACAGGGGCCTTCCCGTAATACCCTCGTATGCAGTGCAGTATATACAATATAAAACAACAATGGTGACTACCACAATGACAAGCCTTGCCTGGGTCTGCCTGTTCCCACATTGTTGTTCGTCTTCCCCGGGGTCCTGACAATCGGAGCCAAGAGCGATTTCTGTGTCAGTGATTAACACACATTCCCACTGCCAGCATTGCAGGCTCCAATCAGTGAGAGCAGCAGAGAGGCTACCTCACTCTGCTTTATTTCACCACAACCTCATCTTTAAATGAACTCATGGTCAAACAGCAAAGGGCAATTTCTCATCTCTTCAACTTCTAACTGGGCCTGTAGTGAACACAGTTTGGTCTCACATTGCTAAAGAATTAAACACTTTGCAATAACTTGGGGCAGGAGTCTGAATGAATGAGAGATTGAACAATATTTACTGGGGGTAATTGTGACCCGGGTGTGATAGACCACTTTATATCTCTCTCAATTTTTATTTACACTGATTGCAGCAATGTCGAAATGACCCCACGAGTTGCAGCATTCGGCTCAATGAAGTTGGCAGTTTCAGACTGACACCAGGGGTGCCTCTGTCATCATTTGAGAGCAGAGACGTGACGGCTGCTGCTGCTGTTACACCAGCAGGTGGCAGTGTCGCACCACAAAGTACAAAGAGAACAGCAGGATCCCATACTGTCTGTGAAAGATCAGAATGTCTATGCAGAAACTAATTGGACACGCCCCCTGTATCAATAATGAATAAACACTCCCACTCCCAGCATTGCATGCTTCAATCAGTGTGTTTTATTTCACCAGAATTGTAAAGTACATTTGAAATGAATTAAAGGTAAAACAGCAACAAAAGCGAGATCTGAGAGAGACTCAGTGAGCAATTAGAAATCAGGGAGACGGCGAGAGAGAAATCCCATCAATCACACCCGGAATATTCTATTGGAGAGATTCTTGTCAGTGTGACTCTCGGCCACATCCCCATCCCTTCATTGCGAGCTGGAGCTATGGGACGGTCTTGCACAGGTTTCGGTCATAACGCACAAACTTTGGGTTGTATTTGTCGCTGTTCTCCTTGATGCACAGGGCAGTTGCAATGTCACAGTCGCACAACTTCTCAACACACTCTGCGTCGGGATACGGCACCCAAGCATGATCTGAAAAATAGGAGAGGACAACTAAATATACACAGTGTAAAATATGCACAGTAATGTCTCCATGGAAACACACACTGGAATATACACACATTAATGTACACACTAATGTGCTGGGTGGGGTTAAGGATGTGAGATTCCGCAACGTTGAAAAATCTTCATTGTTGTTGGGTCCTTAATGTTGTGGGTGATTCACAATGGTTGGGGTCCAATAATGTTCTTGAAGCTTCCTAAACGACGGGGCAGCTAACATCTCAGAATGTCTCTGATGTTGTGCGAATGGCCGTCCTCAAGTTCTGGATGGTCATTAATTTTTAATCTAATACTTTGGTGCTGAGGGGTGGGTGGGGTCTGAACCTGTGGAGAGTCTTTAACGTGGGTGAGGAAGGGGTGGCCTGGAATCGTCTGCTGTGGATTCTGTCCTTGGTGTTGTCAGGGGTTCCCTAATATTGTGAAATTCCCTAATGCTGTCAGTGATGTGGGCTGTGTTCCTTTAATGTATTGGGGACCCTAACATTGTCAGAGATTATCATAGACTATCATAGAATTTACAGTGCAGAAGGAGGCCATTCGGCCCATCGAGTCTGCACTGGCTCTTGGAAAGAGCACCCTACCCAAGGTCAACACCTCCACCCTATCCCCATAACCCAGTAACCCCACCCAACACTTAGGGCAATTTTGGACACTAAGGGCAATTTATCATGGCCAATCCACCTAACCTGCACATCTTTGGACTGTGGGAGGAAACCGGAGCACCCGGAGAAAACCCACGCACACACGGGGAGGATGTGCAGACTCCACACAGACAGTGACCCAAGCCGGAATTGAATTCTATGGAGGCATAATGAGACTCACTGTGGTAAACCACTGTAATGTATAATATGTGTAATGTGGTAAATGGCAACTGTATTATGTGTAATATGGTAAACCACTGCCGATGGCTCCGCCTCCCCTCGGGCCGGTATAAAGGTGGCTAGCTCCGCCTCCCCTCGGGCCGGTATAAAGGTGGCTGGTCTCCGGCTCTGATCCAGTTCGGGATCAGAGGCCAGGAGGCTTTCTGTTTAATGTATTAAAGGCTCAGTTACGTTCACCACTCGTCGTGTGTTCATTGACATGTGGGGCTGGTTTAGCACAGTGGGATAAGCAGCTGGGTTGTAATGCAGAACAAGACAGCAGCGTGGGTTCAATTCCCGTACCAGCCTCCCCGAACAGGTGCCGGAATGTGGCGACTAGGGGCTTTTCACAGTAACTTCACTGAAGCTGACTTGTGACAATAAGCTATTATTATTATTATTATGATTATTGATGGCATATCACTAACACCACAGCGAGAAGCAGCAAACTATCTCAAACCTCAATATCGCCACAAATGTTCCCCACCTCGAATCTGGGGAATTGTGAAATCTCACTGAGCGATATTTCCAAACTTCAAACCCAAATTAGTTAAAGAAAATTCACTGCGAGGCAGGTGATGTCTGATCCACAGCAACCACATCTTCAGTAAGTGTCCACAGCTCGAGGAACTACGGCTCAGAGTGAATGAGCTGGACTCGGAGCATCAGACAGGGCAATGGCATCAGGGCGAGATAATGCTCCCTGGACACTTTGTCGCACCCCCTAGCTTAGCTACTTCATTGGGTCTGTGATCAGGGACAGACAGCGATGAGGGGAAATATTATATTGAAATTATTTTAAAAAAACTTTAGTTATCCAGTAAGTTCTGAAGGGGTTAAAACTCCTCTGTATCGATCTGTGTTACACACACAGCTGGAGTTGTAGCTGCAGGAAGCATGCCCAAGGACACATCTCGCTGGTGAGAGTCCCGTTTAATAGCGGCGTCACTCTCAGCTCCACAGTTGCCAGGAAACACCCGGCAAAACCCGGCCAAAACGGGATTCTGTGTCTTTCTATTAAATCACGCTCATAATCACCCAGAATTATTGTTGCAATGGGCCGTTAACCTTTGGAAGAACATCAGGACAGGTGGTTTATAACACATTTTTGATAATGGTGAGCCAGTGATAAATATTGAGAGACAGCATGTACGTGTCTCTGTACTGATTGAATATTATAATTCAATAGATATGCACCTGTTAAAATTGGTTAGTTTTTCTCATATACTATGCATAATTGTACAGATTGTACAAAGATAACTAGTAAACCAGGGGCTGGTTTAGCACACTGGGCTAAATCGCTGGCTTTGAAAGCAGACCAAGGCCGGCCAGCAGCACGGTTCAATTCCCGTACCAGCCTCCCGAATAGGTGCCGGAATGTGGCAACTAGAGGCTTTTCACAGTAACTTCCTTTGAAGCCTACTTGTGACAATAAGCAATTTTCATTTTTCATTTCATTAGTAGCAAATGGGTACAGGACACAGACAAGTGGGAGGAATGTAAAGGAATGGGATTGTAGCAGGGGACAGTGTTGTTAGAGGGATAGACAGTGTTCACGGCATCGAGAGCGTGTGAGCCCCGAGGGCCGTGTTGCCAGCCCGATGCCAGGGTTAATACCTCCTGGGGGAAGAATTCAGTTGTTGTTGTATCGGTGGGTACCGACCACACAGACAGGACTAAGAAAGAGGTTCTGATCAGGGAGGATGAGCAGCTCTGGGCTCAATTAAAAAGCAGAACCACAAAGGTAACAATCTCTGAGCCACAGACAAATTGACATTGGGTAAATACGATCAGGGAGTTGAGTGCCTGGCTCAGAGTTTGGTGTGGGAGCAATGGGTCACCATTCATGGGGCACTGGCATCAGTACTGAGGACAGAGAGAGCTGTCCCGTTGGGGTGGGTTTCACTTGCACGGCGCTGGGAGCTGGGTCCTGGCAAATCACACGACCAGGGCTGTGGAGCAGACTTTAAACAAAATGGTGGGAGGGGGATTAGTAACGCAGAGACCCAGGCTAATGCTCTGGGGTCAGGGGTTCAAATCCCACCACGGCAGCTGGTGGAATTTAAACATTCAGTTAACAATTTAAAAAACACTAGAAGTGAAAGCTCATCTCAGTAATAATAACAATCTTTATTGTCACAAGTAGGCTTACATTAACACTGCAATGAAGTTACTGTGAAAAGCCCCTAGTCACCACACACTTGCCGACCTCTGTGACCCACGCCGACCGACCTTCGCTCCCGGCCATTTTTACTTCCCTTTACTGTGGTAGGTGAGCTGCTCGGTCCTCACGATCTCACTCGCTTTGTTATTCAATGTCCGTGTGTCCCGTCGCCGCCTGTCCTTCGAGGAGCTGCGGGGCCGCTTGTGTCACTGCTGACTTCAGCTCACCTCTGACACCGTGCACCACCTGTGCCAGATGGTGGCACACCTGACACCACGGGGGTGACCGTCAAGGTGATTCTGGACTTTTCCAGGACTCGAGCAGGGACCTGTGTGGGATTTCGCAAACATTTGCACACAGCTGCATCTGCGATGTGACGGATGCCCTTTGCTGGGGCAGCGGACTATACAAACTTCAGTCTGGACCAGGCCCACCTGTACCCGGGAGGCAGGATTCGTTGTCATCGCTGGAATGCCCCAGGTCCAAGGGGTGACGGATGGAACACATGTCCCCCAGCGAGCACCGGTTCATCAGTCCTTCACCAATAGGAAGGGTTTCCACTCCCTCAATGTGCAGTTGGTGTGTGACCACCAGCTGGACATCACCCACGTCTGCGCCCGATACCCTGGCAGCGCGCACAGCGCTAACATCCTGGTGCACGAGCTGGTTCCTGGCACCTGAGAGGAGCTCCCTTGGGTGAGGGGTTGGCTTTTGGACAAAGATTACCCACTGAGGTTATGGCAAATGACACCTGTCCGGAGGCCCCAGACCGACGCGCAGACCCGTTATAACGACGCCCGTCCAGCGCCCAGGAGCCTCATTGAGCGGTGCATCGGCGTGGTCAAGATTCACTTCCGCTGTCTGGACCGCTCTGGTGGGGTCTCTAATCCAGCCCCAGGAAGGTCTTGAGCATCGTGCTGGCCAACTGTGTCCTTCATAACATTGTGCAGCAGACTGAGGAGAGACAAGCTGGAGGAGGAGGAACGATGCCAGGTCTCATCCGACTCGGAGAATGAGGAGGGCGGCCAGGAAGAACCGAGTGTGGAGCCCGGGCTGGCAGGGCAGCTGCCCAACTTGTGCTCCAGGGCCACAGCTCACTGGACAACATCATCAACTCCCAATTTACCGACTGAGAGGCCTGGCCCACCCTCCGCCGCCCTGTCCCACCCTCCATTCCCCCCACCCTGCAAAATGGAAACCCCCTTCCCTATAGCCCCTCACACCCTCCCAGTCCCTCCTCCCTGTCCCTCCTCCCCTCACTCCACCCTCCCTGTCCCTCCCCCCTCACCCACCCTCCCCGTCCCTCCTCCCCTCACTCCACCCTCCCTGTCCCTCCCCCCTCACCCACCCTCCCTGTCTCTCCCCCCCCTCACACCACACTCCCTGTCTCTCCCCCCCTCACTCCACCCTCCCTGTCTCTCCCCCCTCACTCCACCCTCCCTGTCCCTCCCCCCTCACTCCACCCTCCCTGTCTCTCCCCCCTCACTCCACCCTCCCTGTCCCTCCCCCCTCACTCCACCCTCCCTGTCCCTCCCCCCTCACTCCACCCTCCCTGTCTCTCCCCCCCTCACTCCACCCTCCCTGTCTCTCCCCCCTCACTCCACCCTCCCTGTCCCTCCTCTCTTCGCTCCACCGTCCCTGTCCCTCCTCACCTCACTCCACTCTCCCCGTCCCTCCTCCCCTCACTCCACCCTCCCTGTCCCTCCCCCCTCACTCCACCCTCCCTGTCTCTCCCCCCTCACTCCACCCTCCCTGTCCCTCCCCCTCACTCCACCCTCCCTGTCCCTCCCCCCTCACTCCACCCTCCCTGTCCCTCCTCTCTTCACTCCACCGTCCCTGTCCCTCCTCACCTCACTCCACCCTCCCTGTCCCTCCTCTCTTCACTCCACCGTCCCTGTCCCTCACCCTCACTCCACCGTCCCTGTCGCTCCTCACCTCACTCCACCCTCCCTGTCCCTCCTCTCTTCGCTCCACCGTCCCTGTCCCTCCTCACCTCACTCTACTCTCCCCGTCCCTCCTCCCCTCACTCCACCCTCCCTGTCTCTCCCCCCTCACTCCACCCTCCCTGTCCCTCCCCCCTCACTCCACCCTCCCTGTCCCTCCCCCCTCACACCACCCTCCCTGTCCCTCCCCCCTCACTCCACCATCCCTATCCCTCCTCCCTTCACTCCACCCTCCCTGTCGCTCACCCTTCACTCGACCCTCCCTATCCCTCCTCCCCTCACTCCACCCTCCCTGTCCCTCCTCCTTCACTCCGCCCTCCCAGTCCCTACTCCCCTCACTCCACACTCCCTGTCCCTCCTCCCCTCACTCCACCCTCCCTGTCCCTCCCCCCTCACTCCACCATCCCTATCCCTCCTCCCTTCACTCCACCCTCCCTGTCCCTCACCCTTCACTCCACCCTCCCTGTCCCTCCCCCTCACTCCACCCTCCCTATCCCTCCTCCCCTCACTCCACCCTCCCTGTCCCTCCTCACCTCACACCACCCTCCCTGTCCCTCCTCTCTTCACTCCACCGTCCCTGTCCCTCACCCTCACTCCACCCTCCCTGTCCCTCCCCCTTCACTCCACCCTCCCTGTCCCTCCTCCCTTCACTCCACCCTCCCTGTCCCTCCTCCCTTCACTCCACCCTCCCTGTCCCTCCCCCTTCACTCCACCCTCCCTGTCCCTCCTCCCTTCACTCCACCCTCCCTGTCCCTCCTCCCTTCACTCCACCCTCCCTGTCGCTCACCCTTCACTCGACCCTCCCTATCCCTCCTCCCCTCACTCCACCCTCCCTGTCCCTCCTCCTTCACTCCGCCCTCCCAGTCCCTACTCCCCTCACTCCACACTCCCTGTCCCTCCTCCCCTCACTCCACCCTCCCTGTCCCTCCCCCCTCACTCCACCATCCCTATCCCTCCTCCCTTCACTCCACCCTCCCTGTCCCTCACCCTTCACTCCACCCTCCCTGTCCCTCCCCCTCACTCCACCCTCCCTATCCCTCCTCCCCTCACTCCACCCTCCCTGTCCCTCCTCACCTCACACCACCCTCCCTGTCCCTCCTCTCTTCACTCCACCGTCCCTGTCCCTCACCCTCACTCCACCCTCCCTGTCCCTCCCCCTTCACTCCACCCTCCCTGTCCCTCCTCCCTTCACTCCACCCTCCCTGTCCCTCCTCCCTTCACTCCACCCTCCCTGTCCCTCCCCCTTCACTCCACCCTCCCTGTCCCTCCTCCCTTCACTCCACCCTCCCTGTCCCTCCTCCCTTCACTCCACCCTCCCTGTCCCTCCTTCCCTCACTCCACCCTCCCTGTTCCTCCCCCTTCACTCCACCCTCCCTGTCCCTCCTTCCCTCACTCCACCCTCCCTGTCCCTCCCCCCTCACTCCACCCTCCCTGTCCCTCCCCCCTCACTCCACCCTCCCTGTCCCTACCCCTTCACTCCACCCTCCCTGTCCCTCCCCCCTCACTCCACCGTCCCTGTCCCTCCTCCACTCCACCCTCCCTGTCCCTCCTCCACTCCACCCTCCCTGTCCCTCCCCCTTCACTCAACCCTCCCTGTCCCTCAGCCCTTCACTCCTTCTCAGTTCCTCAGCGCCCCCTCCCCTCTCCGAGGGTCCGACCAGCATCGCACAGAGTGTGGGTCCTGGCTCGGCAGTCTCAATGGGTCTTGCCCCCGGGACGGAAGACGGTGACTACTCGCTGTGAGATGAGCTCTGGTGCTCCTCGTCGTTTGACAAGGTCTGACTCCTGCCTTCGGGATCGTCTCCCACTGTCTGCCCGGGGAATCCCTGCATGTGCGACGGCCAATCCGTCTCAAGGGAGGGCCCACATATCCTTTGGCGGGGTGTGGGGGAGGGGGGCGCGTGGTGTGGGGGATGGGGGGGGGGCGGTGGTGGTTATTTGGGGCAATGGTGAATGCTGCGGGGGGGGGCGGGGGCAGAGTGCGCAGGGTGTGGGGGAGGGGGTGTGCAGGGTGTGGGGGAGGGGATGCGCGGGGTGTGGGGGAGGGGGTGGCGGTGGGGGTTATTTGGGGCAATGGTGAATGCTGCGGGGTGGGAGGGGGCGGGGGCGGAGTGCGCAGGGTGTGGGGGAGGGGGTGTGCAGGGTGTGGGGGAGGGGACGCAGGGTATGGGGGAGGGGGTGCGGTGGGGGTTATTTGGGGAGATGGGGAATGTTTAGGTCTCACTCACTGGCTAAGCTGTCATACGAGGCAGGCTCTCACTTCTGGCCCCGTTCACTGCCACCTCGCACTGAGGGTGACACCAGGTGGGACGTTCAAGTGTCATGGGGGCCCTGCCCTACCCCATCCTCCTGCTCCCCACCCCCCCACCCCCACCTGGCACACCCTCGATACCCAGGCCCTGCCCATCCCTAACTCCCCTCAGATGGAGGATGGAGGCAGGTCGGAACGTTGGGATAAAAGTGTTTCCTGGTGACTGTATACATTGTTGTGCCCTAACCCCGAACTATCGTTGTTTCAGATCCGACCCACTACGGTCGTGTCCTCAGCAAACTTGTAGAAGGAGCTGGAGCCACGTTTTGCCGCACAGCCGTGTGTGTACAGGGAGTATATTACGGGGATAAGTACACAGCCTTGCGGGGCGCCAGTATTGAGGACTGTCATGGGGGAGATTCTTTATTTTTTTAAATTTAGAGTACCCAATTCATTTTTTCAATTAAGGGACGATCTAACGTGGCTAATTAACCGAGCCTGCACCTCTTTGAATTGTGGGGGTGAAACCCTCGCAAACACGGGGAGAATGTGCAAACTCCACAAGGACAGTGACCCAGAGCCGGGATTGAACCTGGGACCTCGGCGCCGTGAGGCAACAGGGCTAACCCACTGCGCCACCGTGCTGCCCTATCATTGTTTGTTCTCACTGGTTGTGGTCTGTGGGTCAGGAAGGCGAGGGTCCAGTTGCAGAGGGAGGAGCCAAGTCCATGGTTTTGGAATTTGGATATGAGTTTCGCTCGGATTAAGGTGTTGAAGGCGGAGCTAAATTAATGAACAGGAGTCTGACGTTGGTGACCTTGTTGTCGAGATGCTCCAGGGATGAGTGTAGGACCAGAGAGATAGTATCTGCTGTGGACTGGCTGTGGCGATATGCGAGTTGCAGTGGATCAAGGCTCCCTCTGAGACTGTGCCATGTCCCTCTGAGACTGTGCCGTGTCCCTCTGTGTCTGTGCCATGACCGTCTGAGACTGTGCCATGCCCCTCTGAGTCTGTGCCTTATCCCTCTGAGTCTGTGCCATGTCCCTCTGAGACTGTGTCATGTCCCTCTGAGTCTGTGCCGTGTCCCTCTGAGACGGTGCTGTGTCTCTCTGAGACTGTGCCCTGTCTCTCTGAGACTGTGCCCTGTCCCTCTGAGACTGTGCCATGTCCCTCTGAGACTGTGCCATGTCCCTCTGAGACTGTGCCCTGTCCCTCTGAGACTGTGCCATGTCCCTCTGAGTCTGTGCCATGTCCCTCTGAGACTGTGCCATGTCCCTCTGAATCTGTGCCATGTCCCTCTGAGACTGTGCCATGTCCCTCTGAGACTGTGCCATGTCCCTCTGAGTCTGTGCCATGTCCCTCTGAGACTGTGCCGTGTCCCTCTGAGACTTCGTCGATTTCGGTGGCGTGAGAGCAGCTGGTTAGTCAGTTTCAGCGGGAGCATTGCGGAAGGAGGGTGCTGGGAGGTAAGTCAACCTTTAAAAGCACTTCTCTTTGCAGGGGCAGGCCAGTCGATTTCGGTGGCGTGAGAGCAGCTGGTTAGTCAGTTTCAGCGGGAGCATTGCGGAAGGAGGGTGCTGGGAGGTAAGTCAACCTTTAAAAGCACTTCTCTTTGCAGGGGCAGGCCAGTCGATTTCGGCGGCGTGAGAGCAGCTGGTGAGTGGTGAGTCAGTTTCAGCAGGAGCTGAGACTTTTTCTCTTTTCTTTAAATTAGTTTTTTAGGCGGGATCAGGAAGTCGACCCGCGGACGTCTGGGAAGACCCTCACCAATAAATTCTGGTGGAGAGGAAACCCGAGACACTACACGTGTAGTGTCTCCCAC
The DNA here is from genome assembly GCF_047496885.1 of Scyliorhinus torazame. Classification (NCBI taxonomy): domain Eukaryota; kingdom Metazoa; phylum Chordata; class Chondrichthyes; order Carcharhiniformes; family Scyliorhinidae; genus Scyliorhinus; species Scyliorhinus torazame. The sequence continues at coordinate 32,200,076 of NC_092731.1, forward strand.
CCGCCCTCCTCCTCTAACCTAATAATAAAACCCATTGGTCTGAGGTAAGTACCATATTTTTATTATATTATTATTATTTTTTATAAAAATTTAATTTAGTTGTTAGCTAGATCTTGGTAGAAAGTTAGAGGAATGGCAGGGAAGGGAGTGCAATGTTCCTCCTGCAGGATGTTTGAGGTGAGGGATGCAGTTAGTGTCCCTGCTGATTTTACCTGCAGGAAGTGCTGCCATCTCCAGCTCCTCCAAGACCGAGTTAGGGAACTGGAGCTGGAGTTGGAAGAACTTCGGATCATTCGGGAGGCAGAAGGGGTCATAGATAGCAGCTTCAGGGAATTAGTTACACCAAAGATTGGAGATAGGTGGGTAACTGTAAGAGGGACTGGGAAAAAACAGTCAGTGCAGGGATCCCCTGCGGTCGTTCCCCTGAGAAACAAGTATACCGCTTTGGATACTTGTGGGGGGGACGACTTACCAGGGGTAAGCCATGGGGTACGGGCCTCTGGCACGGAGTCTGTCCCTGTTGCTCAGAAGGGAAGGGGGGAGAGGAGCAGAGCATTAGTAATTGGGGACTCTATAGTCAGGGGCACAGATAGGAGATTTTGTGGGAGCGTGAGAGACTCACGTTTGGTATGTTGCCTCCCAGGTGCAAGGGTACGTGATGTCTCGGATCGTGTTTTCCGGGTCCTTAGGGGGGAGGGGGAGCAGCCCCAAGTCGTGGTCCACATTGGCACCAACGACATAGGTAGGAAAGGGGACAAGGATGTCAGGCAGGCTTTCAGGGAGCTAGGATGGAAGCTCAGAACTAGAACAAACAGAGTTGTTATCTCTGGGTTGTTGCCCGTGCCACGTGATAGTGAGATGAGGAATAGGGAGAGAGAGCATTTAAACACGTGGCTACAGGGATGGTGCAGGCGGGAGGGTTTCAGATTTTTGGATAACTGGGGCTCTTTCTGGGGAAGGTGGGACCTCTACAGACAGGATGGTCTACATCTGAACCTGAGGGGCACAAATATCCTGGGGGGGAGATTTGTTAGTGCTCTTTGGGGGGGTTTAAACTAATGCAGCAGGGGCATGGGAACCTGGATTGTAGTTTTAGGGTAAGGGAGAATAAGAGTATAGAGGTCAGGAGCACAGATTTGACGTCGCAGGAGGGGGCCAGCGTTCAGGTAGGTGGTTTGAAGTGTGTCTACTTCAATGCCAGGAGTATACGAAACAAGGTAGGGGAACTGGCAGCGTGGGTTGGTACCTGGGACTTCGATGTTGTGGCCATTTCGGAGACATGGATAGAGCAGGGACAGGAATGGATGTTGCAGGTTCCGGGGTTTAGGTGTTTTAGTAAGCTCAGAGAAGGAGGCAAAAGAGGGGGAGGTGTGGCGCTGCTAGTCAAGAGCAGTATTACGGTGGCGGAGAGGATGCTAGATGGGGACTCTTCTTCCGAGGTAGTATTGGCTGAAGTTAGAAACAGGAAAGGAGAGGTCACCCTGTTGGGAGTTTTTTATAGGCCTCCTAATAGTTCTAGGGATGTAGAGGAAAGGATGGCGAAGATGATTCTGGATATGAGCGAAAGTAACAGGGTAGTTATTATGGGAGACTTTAACTTTCCAAATATTGACTGGAAAAGATATAGTTCGAGTACAATAGATGGGTCGTTTTTTGTACAGTGTGTGCAGGAGGGTTTCCTGAAACAATATGTTGACAGGCCAACAAGAGGCGAGGCCACGTTGGATTTGGTTTTGGGTAATGAACCAGGCCAGGTGTTGGATTTGGAGGTAGGAGAGCACTTTGGGGACAGTGACCACAATTCGGTGACGTTTACGTTAATGATGGAAAGGGATAAGTATACACCGCAGGGCAAGAGTTATAGCTGGGGGAAGGGCAATTATGATGCCATTAGACGTGACTTGGGGGGGATAAGGTGGAGAAGTAGGCTGCAAGTGTTGGGCACACTGGATAAGTGGGGCTTGTTCAAGGATCAGCTACTGCGTGTTCTTGATAAGTATGTACCGGTCAGACAGGGAGGAAGGCGTCGAGTGAGGGAACCGTGGTTTACCAGGGAAGTGGAATCTCTTGTTAAGAGGAAGAAGGAGGCCTATGTGATGATGAAGTGTGAAGTTTCGGTTGGGGCGATGGATAGTTACAAGGTAGCGAGGAAGGATCTAAAGAGAGAGCTAAGACGAGCAAGGAGGGGACATGAGAAGTATTTGGCAGGAAGGATCAAGGAAAACCCAAAAGCTTTCTATAGGTATGTCAGGAATAAGCGAATGACTAGGGAAAGAGTAGGACCAGTCAAGGACAGGGATGGGAAATTGTGTGTGGAGTCTGAAGAGATAGGCGAGATACTAAATGAATATTTTTCGTCAGTATTCACTCAGGAAAAAGATAATGTTGTGGAGGAGAATGCTGAGCCCCAGGCTAATAGAATAGATGGCATTGAGGTACGTAGGGAAGAGGTGTTGGCAATTCTGGACAGGCTGAAAATAGATAAGTCCCCGGGACCTGATGGGATTTATCCTAGGATTCTATGGGAGGCCAGGGAAGAGATTGCTGGACCTTTGGCTTTGATTTTTATGTCATCATTGGCGACAGGAATAGTGCCAGAGGACTGGAGGACAGCAAATGTGGTCCCTTTGTTCAAAAAGGGGAGCAGAGACAACCCCGGTAACTATAGACCGGTGAGCCTCACGTCTGTAGTGGGTAAAGTCTTGGAGGGGATTATAAGGGACAAGATTTATAATCATCTAGATAGGAATGATATGATCAGGGATAGTCAGCATGGCTTTGTGAAGGGTAGGTCATGCCTCACAAACCTTATTGAGTTCTTTGAGAAGGTGACTGAACAGGTAGACGAGGGTAGAGCAGTTGATGTGGTGTATATGGATTTCAGCAAAGCGTTTGATAAGGTTCCCCACGGTAGGCTATTGCAAAAAATACGGAGGCTGGGGATTAAGGGTGATTTAGAGATGTGGATCAGAAATTGGCTAGCTGAAAGAAGACAGAGGGTGGTGGTTGATGGGAAATGTTCAGAATGGAGTACAGTCACAAGTGGAGTACCACAAGGATCTGTTCTGGGGCCGTTGCTGTTTGTCATTTTTATCAATGACCTAGAGGAAGGCACAGAAGGGTGGGTGAGTAAATTTGCAGATGATACTAAAGTCGGTGGTGTTGTCGATAGTGTGGAAGGATGTAGCAGGTTACAGAGGGATATAGATAAGCTGCAGAGCTGGGCTGAGAGGTGGCAAATGGAGTTTAATGTAGAGAAGTGTGAGGTGATTCACTTTGGAAGGAATAACAGGAATGCGGAATATTTGGCTAATGGTAAAGTTCTTGAAAGTGTGGCTGAGCAGAGGGATCTAGGTGTCCATGTACATAGATCCCTGAAAGTTGCCACCCAGGTTGATAGGGTTGTGAAGAAGGCCTATGGAGTGTTGGCCTTTATTGGTAGAGGGATTGAGTTCCGGAGTCGGGAGGTCATGTTGCAGCTGTACAGAACTCTGGTCCGGCCGCATTTGGAGTATTGCGTACAGTTCTGGTCACCGCATTATAGGAAGGACGTGGAGGCTTTGGAGCGGGTGCAGAGGAGATTTACCAGGATGTTGCCTGGTATGGAGGGAAAATCTTATGAGGAAAGGCTGACGGACTTGAGGTTGTTTTCGTTGGAGAGAAGAAGGTTAAGAGGAGACTTAATAGAGGCATACAAAATGATCAGGGGGTTGGATAGGGTGGACAGTGAGAGCCTTCTCCCGCGGATGGATATGGCTGGCACGAGGGGACATAACTTTAAACTGAGGGGTAATAGATATAGGACAGAGGTCAGAGGTAGGTACTTTACGCAAAGAGTAGTGAGGCCGTGGAATGCCCTACCTGCTACAGTAGTGAACTCGCCAACATTGAGGGCATTTAAAAGTTTATTGGATAAACATATGGATGATAATGGCATAGTGTAGGTTAGATGGCTTTTGTTTCGGTGCAACATCGTGGGCCGAAGGGCCTGTACTGCGCTGTATTGTTCTATGTTCTATGTTCTATGTTCTATGAGACTGTGCCATGTCCCTCTGAGACTGTGCCATGTCCCTCTGAGACTGTGCCGTGTCCCTCTGAGACTGTGCCATGTCCCTCTGAGTCTGTGCCATGTCCCTCTGAGACTGTGCCGTGTCCCTCTGAGTCTGTGCCATGTCCCTCTGAGACTGTGCCATGTCCCTCTGAGACTGTGCCATGTCCCTCTGAGACTGTGCCGTGTCCCTCTGAGGCTGTGCCCTGTCCCTCTGAGTCTGTGCCATGTCCCTCTGAGACTGTGCCATGACCCGCTGAGACTGTGCCATGTCTCTCTGAGACTGTGCCGTGTCCCTCTGAGACTGTGCCGTGTCCCTCTGAGACTGTGCCATGTCCCTCTGAGACTGTGCCATGTCCCTCTGAGACTGTGCCATGACCCGCTGAGACTGTGCCATGTCTCTCTGAGACTGTGCCATGTCTCTCTGAGACTGTGCCATGTCCCTCTGTAGCTGGCCAAGGTCAGTCAGCACCCGGCCAATGCTCTCGATGCCCTCAGCCACGGCCCTTTGTGACTGGGCCAAGCTCTGGGGGCTCCTATCAATGTCAATGTGGGCCGGGTACATGTCTGCCTGTGACTGGGCTCCCCTGCCCTGTGCCTCAGTCATCGACCGCACAGATTGCCGCAAACCTCGGAAGTCCTGACCCATGGCTCTGACTTCTTGCCCCAAACCTTCCACCGTGACCGCCACCTGTTCAGTGTTGGCCTGGGTGCCACGCATTGTCAGCACCACCTCCTGCATCTGAAAGCGGGTGGACTCCTCCAGCTGCACCAGTTGCTAACACCCCCTCCCGTAAACCCTGGTTCTGTGTCGGTATCTGTACCAGTGAAGGCTCATCCTTTCCAGCAGGGTGACCCCTGTCGCACTGATTAGTTTATGGATTGTGGGCCTTGGGGATAAGATCGGGAGGGAACTGAACAGGAAGAGGATCCTGGGCAGCACGTTGACCTTGATCGTCTGCACTCTCCTCGCCAGGGGGAGCGGGAGTGAGTCCCACCTCGGCAGATCCCCTTTAACTTCCTCCACCAGACTCGGCAGCTTCCATTTGTGGATCCGTGTCCGGCCGTGGGCTATTTGGCTGCCCAGGGACCGGAATTTGGTCTGGCCCAGTTTGATCGGCAGCCTCTCCAGCTCTGCCCCTCCACCCTGTGGGTTTACAGGGAAGATTTCGCTCTGACTCAGGTTAAGGTTGTAACCAGAGAAGGTTCTGAACACCTTTGGAGCAGGTCATCCACATAGAGTGAGACTCGGTGCTCTCTGTCTCCCCTTTGGATCCCCCTCTACCCCTTCTCCGCTCTGAGAGCGATCGCCAGTGGCTCACTTGCCAGGGCGAGCAGCAGCAGGGATAAAGGGCATCCCTGCCTCGTGCCTCTGTGCAGCAGGAAGTATTCAGAGCTGCTGGTGTTTGTCTGTACGCTCGCCATGGGGGCGCTGTACAGTAGTTTCCCCCACGAGGTGAACCCTGGCCCAAACCCAAACCCTTCCAGTAGCTCTCGGTGCCTGTCGAAGGCCTTTCCTGCGTCCAGGGCGACGATCACCTCTGGTTTTCCCGGATGGGGTCATGATCACATTTGGCAGGTGCCAGATGATTTTTATTAATTGCCTGCCCATGAGAAAACCCGTCTGATCTTCCACGATTACCTCTGGTAGGCAGCTCTCCATCCACCTCAGCAGGGCCTTCACCAGGATCTTAGCCTCAGTATTAAGGAGTGGGATAGGTCTGTGTGACCCACACTCCGTCGGGTCTTTGTCTTTTTGGGGGATCAGTGGTATTGAGGCCTGAGCCAGCGTTGGTGACAGGGTTTCCATTGATCGCGAGTCAGCGAACATCTCCCGCAGGAGCGGGGCCAGTGCTGGCGTGAATGTGTTGTAGAATCCGCCGGGAATCTGTCCGGCTCCGGCACCTTCTCTGCCTGCATGGAGTTGATGCTCTCCATGATTCCCTCAGTTCTAATGATGCTTCCAGGCCCCATCTCCCCTCCTCCCCCACGGCCAGCATGTCCAGACGGTCGAGGAACTGCTTCATCTTCGAGTCTCCCTCCGGGGGCTCGGAGGTGTACAGCTCTCGGTAGAAGGTCGCAAAGGCTTTGTTGATCTCCTCTGGTGCTGCGTCAAGTCTGCCGTTCCTATCCTTCCCCTGAGCTATTTCCCTCGTGGCTGCCTGCTTCCTCAGCTGGTGAGCCAGCAGGCGCCTGGCCTTGCCTCCATGCTCGTAAAATGTCCCCCATGTCTGGTGGAGCTGGTTCACTGCTTTCCCAGTGGAGAGCAGGTCAAAGTCCATTTGTAGCTTTTTCCTCTCCGCCAGTAGTTCCACGGGCGGGGCCGCGGAGTATCGCCGATCCACCTCCAGTACGGAGTCGATCAGCTGTTGCCTCGCCATTCTCTCCTTCCCGTCTTTAAGTGCCCTGAACGCAATAATCTCCCCTCTTATCACCACCTTCAGTGCCTCCCAGAACGTGGAGGGTGAGACCTTCCCATTGTGGTTGCAGGCTACGTAACCGTCGATGGCTTGTGATGTCCGTTCACACAACGCCTTGTCAGTGAGGAGGGCCGTGTCCAGCCTCCATGGGGGGCGTTGGGCCCGGCCCGGCTCCAATCTCACATCCAGGTAATGTGGAGCATGGCTGGAGATTACTATTGGGGAGAACTCCCCTCCTATCCCTGGAGGCACCGATTTCCCCACTACGGAGAAGTTGATTCTCGTGTAGACCTTGTGGACCTGGGAGGAGAAAGAGAACTCCTTCTCCCTTGCGTGTGTGAACTTCCTCTCTTCCTTAAAGGTGTTTAGTTCCCTCGCCACGCTGACTGTTTTGCCGATTTGGGGCAGGATCTGTCTGTCCATGGGTCCTGTACACAGTGAAAGTCGTTGCCCAGAATGAGCTGTTGTGAGTCTATGTCGGGGATTTCTGCCACGGTTTTCTTTATAAAGTCAGCATTGTCCCAGTTGGGAGCGTTCACATTTACAAATACCATTGGTGCCCCTTCCAGGACACGGCGAACCGTGACATACCGTCCCCCTGGGTCCATCACCGTCTTTATCACCGGGAATGCCGTCCTCTTATTGAGCAGTATGCCCCCCCCCCCCCCCCCACCCCGCCAGCCCCCGCCCCGTAACACGACTGGTTTGTCTGTCCCACCCAGCTCTTCCTTTCTTTTAAATTTAAAGCACCCAATTCACTTTTTTTCCAATTAAGGGGCAATTTAGCCTGGCCAATCCACCGACCCTGCACATCTTTGTGTTGTGTGTTGTGGATGTGAGACCCACGCACACACGGGGAGAACGTGCAAAATCCACACGGACAGTGACCCGTGGCTTGGATCGAACCCGGGTCCTCGGCTCCGTGAGGCAGCAGTGCTAACCACTGCGTCACCGTGCCGCCCTCACCCAGCTGTTTCTTACTCTCAGTCGGTCCTTCTCCCTCAGGTGTGTCTCTTTGAGGAAGATGACGTCGGCCTTCAGGCTTTTCAGTTGGACGAAGACTCGGGATCGGTTCACCGGGTCGGTAAGTCCCCTGACGTTCCAGCTGACCATGTTTATGGGGGTTTCTGTCCTCCCCCTCCTGCGGCATCAACCATCCCTGCCCCATGGGAGCCCCCCTGCACTCCGGGGTTTCCCTTTGTTTGGGGGCCATCCAAGACTCCAAGACGGCTGTTTTTGATGCCTTTGTTCCTGCTGTCGCCCTGTGCGACCTGCTGTAACCAGCATATTGCCCTCCCCCACCCGCCATTCCCTCCCCCCACCCCCCATTCCCTCCCCCCACCCCCCATTCCCCGCCCCCCCCCCCCCCCCCCCGGACCTGTCTACCCCTCTTTTCTCCCCCTCCCCTTGCCCCCATTCTTCCCTCTTGCTGAGTGTTTCACCCCCACCTTCTGCTCGGCACTCCCTCCCAGTCGGGAGCTGTGCCGCCCCCCCTCCCCCCCCCTCCATATATCCCCGTGCTAGCCCGCTCGCTAGTGTGGTGGGCCCCCCGCCTCCCCCGGGAACCATCTTTACCTCCCCCTGCCCGTTGCTTTCTGTGCCCCCCCTCTTTCCCCTCTCGTTTCTGCACCTTTCTGCCCCCTCCCCCTCCCTGCTGGGGTTTCAAACGGGGCAAATCTATCCCAGGCGATTGTTGATTGAAGTTCCTTCTCATCGTGGCCGCTGTTGCTTCCCCAGAACCACCCCAGGCTGCTGGGAAACCCGTGTTAGATTTGACCCTTGGCGGTAATATGTCGCGTTCTTTGTCTTTTGTTCCAGACTAGTCCGTCGAGTTGATCACAAAGAATCCACCAATCATGAGATTGAAATAAACCTAATTTATTGTATACCGATTAATTAAATGAAGTTTGCACACGCTACTGAGTTAGCGTTAATAATAAAGTAATATTGAATCTGTCTAGCAGTCATCAATAATCTCAAGAGTCACCAATAATAACCTTGTGTAACTCTCTCTAACCTAATCTTCTTCTCAGTGCTTTCTCCTTCATTCACACTGCCCAGCATTCCCGGAGGTCTGATTTTTATACAGAGAAGTGGTGGTGCCCTCTAGTGTTTGAATTACACAGAGATGTAATAATTAACCCTTCACGAACTTGCCTATATACATATCATTACACTCACAGGTGGTGGGGAAGACGGCTTGGGGGGAGGGGCGGGGCATGGGGGTGGATGCTGCTGGTGGGAAAAGTGAATCGTCACAACCGGAGTCTCCCGAACGGAGAATCCCGGCCTAAGTGCTAACGCCGGGACTGAATTGCACGCGGTTCACGTTCTCGTTGGGGGCGTTATTCGGAAAGAGAGGAAGGATATGCAAATGAGCCAGCACTGTGCCGGTGAGAATTCCGAGCGAATCCCGTCCCAGCGGGCGCTCTAACCTCTGGAGCTGGAGTTAGCGCGAAAGACCCTGGAAGCTGGAGCTGTTTTGAAACCCTCCACTTACCACACTCACTGCAACCACCAAGATGGTTCACAGAAGACCTGCCCCCCCAAGGTCGGGAGGCCCAGGTGGACCCGCAGCTCCAGGCCAGTGAGGAGCAGAGGGACACCCTCTTCCCCTGCTCATTGGTCATGGCCTGTTCACTGTGTTCCTTAGCTGCCTGTCTGTGCCTGTCTGTATATCATTATCTGCATGTCTGCATATCATGACCGACACGGCCAATGAGCAGTCAGGACACTCAGGGGTGGTACCTCACTATAAAAGGGATGAGGCACCCACACCCCTCCTCTTTCCACAGACCAACATCTACAGAGTGAGACAGGGTGTATCCTCAGCATCACACCCCAGCACGTGGCTTAGAGCAAGGCTGGTTCAGTTAGACTGAGTCACTACATTTAGATTAGCAGAGAGTCGAACTCAGTGAGAACTGTGCGAATAGTTCAAGAAAACACATTGAACTCACTTCAAAGTCTGGAGCATCTTTTACTCAAAACTACAGCAAGTGGCAGCTTGTGTTATTCCAAATTACATAACACAACAGAAATTACCCCAGTAACTCTTAGAAATTACCCCAGTAACTCTTAGAAATTACCCCAGTAACTCTTAGAAATTATCCCAGTAACTCTTGGAAATTACCCCAGTAACTCTTAGAAATTACCCCAGTAACTCTTGGAAATTACCCCAGTAACTCTTAGAGGGCATCACAACTGAGACCAACCTTGTTCTCATCCAACACATTGAGTGTTGCTGGACATCTAACTAGTTTTTTTATTCCAGATGTATTAGTTCCAGCAGAGGGCAGTAGAGCGGAGCTGCTGATTGGTGTTACAAGGGAAATTTGCGTACCTCCATCGTAGTTCAGAGGAGGAGGAGCAGTCTCTGTCAGGGAGAGAACCTGAGAACATCTAAGACACTCAGAAGGTAGGAAGGTAAGTAAGTGATTTTTACTCATTTTTACTTTTATACCTTTTTCAAATTGTGTGTGTCGGGGGGGAAACAGAAAAGCTGTGACCTGAGTGGCTGGTTGGGAATCTACACTAAATTTTAAAAAATTAAGCATTGGTAACTAATTAAACATAATTACTTAATTATAATTTAGAGGGGTATCTAAGCCAGAGATCGGAGAGTACTATATTTAGCTTTCGCATTTATATTAGAAATCTAGTGCTAGGAGACAGATAGTTAACAGTAACTTTAAAAATATATATATATTAAAACATTTTTAAAAAAACTTTTAATTTTAATTAATTGACGCTATGTCAGTTAGAGGGGTGCAGTACTCTGACTGTGAGATGTGGCAGGTCCGGGAGGCTTCCAGCGTCCCGGATGGCTTCATCTGCAGAAAGTGCACCCAACTGGAGCTCCTCACAGGCCGCATGGTTCGGTTGGAGCAGCAATTGGATGCACTTAGGAGCATGCAGGTGGCGGAAAGCGTCATAGATCGCAGTTATATAAATGTGGTCACACCAAGGTGCAGGCAGAGAAATGGGTGACCACCAGAAAGGGCAGGCAGTCAGTGCAAGAATCCCCTGTGGTTGTCCCCCTCTCGAACAGGTATACCCCTTTGGATACTGTCGGGGGGGATAGCCTATCAGGGGAAAACAGCAGCAGCCAGAGCAGTGGCACCACGGCTGGTTCTGATGTTCAGTAGGGAGGGTCAAAGCGCAGAAGAGCAATAGTAATAGGGGACTCTATAGTCAGTGGCACAGATAGGCGCTTCTGTGGACGTGAAAGAGACTCCAGGATGGTATGTTGCCTCCCTGGTGCCAGGGTCCAGGATGTCTCCGAACGGGTAGAAGGCATCCTGAAGGGGGAGGGCAAACAGGCAGAGGTCGTTGTACATATTGGTACTAACGACATAGGCAGGAAGGGGGCATGAGGTCCTGCAGCAGGAGATCAGGGAGCTAGGCAGAAAGTTAAAAGACAGGACCTCTAGGGTTGTAATCTCGGGATTACTCCCTGTGCCACGTGCCAGTGAGGCTAGAAATAGGAAGATAGAGCAGCTAAACACGTGGCTAAACAGCTGGTGTAGGAGGGAGGGTTTCCGTTATCTGGACCACTGGGAGCTCTTCCGGGGCAGGTGTGACCTATATAAGAAGGACGGGTTGCATCTAAACTGGAGAGGCATAAATAGCCTGGCTGCGAGGTTTGCTAGTGTCGCACGGGAGGGTTTAAACTAATATGGCAGCGGGGTGGGCACGGGAGCAATAGGTCAGAAGGTGAGAGCATTGAGGGAGAACTAGGGAATAGGGACAGTGGGGCTCTTGAGGCAGAGCAGACAGGGAGAAGTTGCTGAACACAGCGGGTCTGGTGGCCTGAAGTGCATATGTTTTAATGCAAGAAGTATTACGGGTAAGCCAGATGAACTTAGAGCTTGGATTAGTACTTGGAACTATGATGTTGTTGCCATTACAGAGACCTGGTTGAGGGAAGGGCAGGATTGGCAGCTAAACGTTCCAGGATTTAAATGTTTCAGGCGGGATAGAGGGGGATGTAAAAGGGGTGGCGGAGTTGCGCTACTGGTTAGGGAGAATATCACAGCTGTAGTGCGGGAGGACACCTCAGAGGGCAGTGAGGCTATATGGGTAGAGATCAGGAATAAGAAGGGTGCAGTCACAATGTTGGGGGTTTACTACAGGCCTCCCAACAGCCAGCGGGAGATAGAGGAGCAGATAGGTAGACAGATTTTGGAAAAGAGTAAAAACAACAGGGTTGTGGTGATGGGAGACTTCAACTTCCCCAATATTGACTGGGACTCACTTAGTGCCAGGGGCTTAGACGGGGCGGAGTTTGTAAGGAGCATCCAGGAGGGCTTCTTAAAACAATATGTGGACAGTCCAACTAGGGAAGGGGCGGTACTGGACCTGGTATTGGGGAATGAGCCCGGCCAGGTGGTAGATGTTTCAGTAGGGGAGCATTTCGGGAACAGCGACCACAATTCAGTAAGCTTTAAAGTGCTGGTGGACAAGGATAAGAGTGGTCCCAGGATGAATGTGCTAAATTGGGGGACGGCTAATTATAACAATATTAGGCGGGAACTGAAGAACCTAGATTGGGGGCGGATGTTTGAGGGCAAATCAACATCTGACATGTGGGAGGCTTTGAAGTGTCAGTTGAAAGGAATTCAGGACCGGCATGTTCCTGTCAGGAAGAAGGATAAATACGGCAATTTTCGGGAATCTTGGATAACGAGTGATATTGTAGGCCTCGTCAAAAAGAAAAAGGAGGCATTTGTCAGGGCTAAAAGGCTGGGAACAGACGAAGCCTGTGTGGAATATAAGGAAAGTAGGAAGGAACTTATGCAAGGAGTCAGGAGGGCTAGAAGGGGCCACGAAAAGTCATTGGCAAATAGGGTTAAGGAAAATCCCAAGGCTTTTTACACGTACATAAAAAGCAAGAGGGTAGCCAGGGAAAGGGTTGGCCCACTGAAGGATAGGCAAGGGAATCTATGTGTGGAGCCAGAGAAAATGGGCGAGGTACTAAATGAATACTTTGCATCAGTATTCACCAAAGTGAAGAAATTGGTAGATGTTGAGTCTGGAGAAGGGTGTGTAGATAGCCTGGGTCACATTGAGATCCAAAAAGACGAGGTGTTGGGTGTCTTAAAAAATATTAAGGTAGATAAGTCACCAGGGCCTGATGGGATCTACCCCAGAATACTGAAGGAGGCTGGAGAGGAAATTGCTGAGGCCTTGACAGAAATCTTTGGATCCTCACTGTCTTCAGGTGATGTCCCGGAGGACTGGAGAATAGCCAATGTTGTTCCTCTGTTTAAGAAGGGTAGCAAGGATAATCCAGGGAACTACAGGCCGGTAAGCCTTACTTCAGTGGTAGGGAAATTACTGGAGAGAATTGTTCGAGACCGGATCGACTCCCATTTGGAAGCAAATGGACGTATTAGTGAGAGGCAGCATGTTTTTGTGAAGGGGAGGTCGTGTCTCACTAACTTGATAGAGTTTTTCGAGGAGGTCACGAAGATGATTGATGCAGGTAGGGCAGTGGATGTTGTCTATATGGACTTCAGTAAGGCCTTTGACAAGGTCCCTCATGGTAGACTAGTACAAAAGGTGAAGTCACACGGGATCAGGGGTGAGCTGGCAAGGTGGATACAGAACTGGCTAGGTCATAGAAGGCAGAGAGTAGCAATGGAAGGATGCTTTTCTAATTGGAGGGCTGTGACCAGTGGTGTTCCACAGGGATCTGTGCTGGGACCTTTGCTGTTCGTCATATATATAAATGATTTGGAGGAAAATGTAACTGGTCTGATTAGTAAGTTTGCAGACGACACAAAGGTTGGTGGAATTGCAGATAGCGATGAGGACTGTCAGAGGATACAGCAGGATTTAGATTGTTTGGAGACTTGGGCGGAGAGATGGCAGATGGAGTTTAATCCGGACAAATGTGAGGTAATGCATTTTGGAAGGTCTAATGCAGGTAGGGAATATACAGTGAATGGTAGAACCCTCAAGAGTATTGAAAGTCAAAGAGATCTAAGAGTACATGTCCACAGGTCACTGAAAGGGGCAACACAGGTGGAGAAGGTAGTAAAGAAGGCATACGGCATGCTTGCCTTCATTGGCCGGGGCATTGAGTATAAGAATTGGCAAGTCATGTTGCAGCTGTATAGAACCTTAGTTAGGCCACACTTGGAGTATAGTGTTCAATTCTGGTCGCTACACTACCAGAAGGATGTGGAGGCTTTAGAGAGGGTGCAGAAGAGATTTACCAGAATGTTGCCTGGTATGGAGGGCATTAGCTATGAGGAGCGGTTGAATAAACTCGGTTTGTTCTTACTGGAACGAAGGAGGTTGAGGGGCGACCTGATAGAGGTATACAAAATTATGAGGGGCATAGACAGACTGGATAGTCAGAGGCTTTTCCCCGGGGTAGAGGAGTCAATTACTAGGGGGCATAGGTTTAAGGTGAGAGGGGCAAGGTTTAGAGTAGATGTACGAGGCAAGTTTTTTACACAGAGGGTAGTGGGTGCCTGGAACTTGCTACCGGAGGAGGTGGTGGAAGCAGGGACGATAGTGACACTTCAGGGGCATCTTGACAAATACATGAATAGGATGGGAATAGAGGGATACGGTCCCTGGAAGTGTAGAAGATTGTAGTTTAGTCGGGCAGCATGGTCGGCACGGGCTTGGAGGGCCGAAGGGCCTGTTCCTGTGCTGTACATTTCTTTGTTCTTTGTTTGTTGTTCTAGTTCATTGAATTTAAACTCCCCCAAGCTGCTGTGATAGAAACTGAACTCGAGTCTCTGGAGCATTAGTCCAGACCTCTGGATTACTTGTCTGGTAACAGTGGTCACTATGCAACTGTCCCCATTGGCCAGTGACTGCTATTAACGACCATCCCCTCCCCAACTCTAAATTTTGCCGTGGGATCTTTTACGTTCACCTGAGAGTGGACAGGACCTCAGTCCAACATCTCGTCTGAAAGACAACACCTCAGGCAGCACAGCACCACATTCGAAGACAACTTCCGCCCCATCACAAACCCCGTCTGATCTTCCCCTACCACCTCCGGAAGGAAAGGCTCCAACCTTAAAGCCAATACCTTGGCGAATATTTTGGCATCCGGCCGTCTTCCCTGCCTGCGTGTGTTTCAGCGCGATCTGAATCTCCTCCAGGCCCAGTGGTGCCTCCAGTTCCACCCACAATTCCTCCCCCACCTTGGGAAACTCCAAACCCACCCAGGAACTCTGCCATCCCTCGTTCGTCCTGCGGAGGCTCTGACCTATACAGGCTCACATAAAATAAACACTCCATTCACCTTATCCGGGGCTGAGTCCAGCCTCCCCTCCAAATCCCTAACCTGAACAATCTCCCTGGCCGCATCCTGCCACGTTAATTGGTGAGCCAAGGGAGTGCTGGCCTTCTCCCCATACTCATACACCGTCCCATTCACCCGCCTCAATTGCCGCAAAGCCCTGTCTGTGGACAGCAAGTCAAACTGCATTTGCAGATTTTTCCTGCACGCCAAAAACTCCAGGGTCGTGACCTTCACACACCTATGACTCACCCCTAGATTCTCATCCACCTGTTTCTGTTGCTCCTCCCTCGCCTTCCTGACCACATGTGCCTTAAACACTCGGATCTCTCCCCTGGTCACCACCTTCAGCCCCTCCCACAAATTCGAGACCTCCAAGAATTTCGGCCTGGATCGATGCACCTTCGGGTCCAACTCACAGTTTAGATCCTCCCTAAAATCAATTGTTGGGTCTCCATATCCGGCTCTGTAGCCAGCAGCCGTTTCATAAACGATCCATCGTCCCAATTCAGGGTGCTCACATTCACCAGAACCACCGACATCTCCGCTAATGCCCCTGCTGCCATCACGTACCATCCACCCTGATCAGCTATAACCCCCGGAACCAAACTCTCTTATTAATTAAGATCACCACCTCCCGGGCCCGAATGTCAAAGCCCGAGTGAAACACCTGGTTCGCCAGGGATTTCAGGAGCCTAGAGGGGTCCCGTTCCCACATGTGAGTCTCTTGTAAAAACACCACATCGGCTCCCAGACTCTGTAAATGTGCAAAACCCCTCGCCGTCTTTCCTGGTCGCTCCCAGACCTCGAACATTCCAGGTGACGAACCTGTCAGAGGCCTCTCAACCCCCCTTCACCCTCAAGTCAGCCATTACCACCGCGATGCGTCATCACCAGTTCCTAGGCCCCAGGCCCACCTTAGATGGCCACCTGCCCCAGCAAACGGGTGAGACTATGAAACTCACCTGATCACAGTTAACTCCCTACTCCTCCCCTGCCCCCCTCCATACCTATTGCCTAACCCCCCAAGCCAGCAGACTGCCTGCTGCCTCAACTCACCCCCTGCCCCTCCAAAAAAAACATTCTCGACTGATTGAGCCTCACCAAAATAGTCCAGCAAATCGCAGCCCCTCCCCCCACACCACTGCCGTTCACTAGCCTGGGGAGCCTTGGGGATTCCCAAGGTGGGGGAGGAATTGCGGGTGGAACTGGAGGCACCACTGGGCCTGGAGGAGATTCAGATAGCGCTGAAACACATGCAGGCAGGGAAGGCACCGGGGCCGGATGGGTTTAAAATGGAATTTTAGAAGAAGATTTCGGATCAGCCTGGTAAACCTTCGCTGTACTCCCTCCATAGCAAGAACATCCTTCCTCAGATAAGGACACCAAAACTGCTCACAATACTCCAGGTGTGACCTCACCAATGCCTGTACAATTGTGGTAAAATATCCCTATTCCTATTCTCAAATCCTCTCGCTATGAAGGTCAACATACCATTTGCCTTCTTTACTGCCGGCTGTACCTGCGTGCTTACTTTCAGCGACTGATGCACGAGGACACCAAGGTCTCGCTGCATATCCACCTCTCTCAATTTACACCTAATTGTGTTTCCATCTCCATTTGACCTGCCCAAGCCTCCCTTCTGCCATTGAATCTCTCCTGCACTCCTTCCTTTCAGAGATACCCATTCGTTCTTTTCTCCCTCGCCTCTCCCTGCCTCCGTACTTGCTTCAAACCTATTACATCTCCAACCTTTCCCAGTTCTGGTGAGTGGTCGTCAACCTGAAATGTTGACTGTCTCCCTCCCCCTCCTCAGATGCTGCCTGATCTGCGGAGGATTTGTAGCATCTTGTTTTATTTCAGCTTTCAAACAGTGTTTTGATGTTAGTGTCAATTGGTAATTATTAACGACACTGGCTGGAGGGGTTGTTTTTGTCGCACGACAAATTCACAAAAGTCGTTTGCATTATAAAAGTGGGCAGAGATCTATAACAGAAATAGAGAGATAACAGGATGTATGACCTTAAACAAAGGTTGGAATTACAGCTGCGGTCCGGGCTCAATATCCCCTCAACCTGCTTCACCCAAAACTTATACTTGTCCACGACTCTCTCGGGTGAAATCCCACAGGGAAAACAATCAAACAACGAATAGAAAAACTTCTGTTTTTCCAAAGAAGTTAGACATTCCACGTGTTTGAACCTTGAAGATAACATATGACAAAATTTTAGCACACTGTATATGCAATAAAACCCAAAATGATCAATTACCCCAAATGCTGGACTCCACCGGTCTGCAAAACAACCTGCTTGTTCTTTTTCAGTCAAAACAGTAGGAAAATTTCACACACCCATCGTACACTTGACTGACATCATTTAACATGTTTGCCTTGTAACCTCGATCTATTTTCTATGAAGCTGAATTACTTCCTAACCACTCAATTCAATTATTTGATAATATACCCAGAAGATCTTTTAAAAATCTAACTCGATTCCAGTTCTTTGGTTCCCTGTGCAATCATGTCACAAATGCCAGCTGGAGTTCACACAACCCAAAAATACAGACAATTCTGGAAATACAAACTCAGCAATGTCTGCATTTGCACTGTTAGAAAATACTCGGAATGGGAAGAAAATCGTCACGTCGGGCTTCAGGCTTCCTGACTTTTGCTGGGGTCCAGACACACTTGGAGCAGAAGACCTTCCCCAAGCGCCAGTTATTTTTACACGCAAATGAAAGTTATGCAACCTGGAGGGAATCACAACTGAGACCAACCTTGTTCTCATCCAACACATTGAGTGTTGCTGGACATCTAGCTCGTTTTTTATTCCAGATTTATTAGTTAATTGAATTTAAACTCCCCCAAGCTGCTGTGGTGGAAACTGAACTCGAGTCTCTGGAGCATTAGTCCAGACCTCTGGATTTCTTGTCTGGTAACAGTGGTCACTATGCAACTGTCCCCATTGGCCAGTCAAATGCTGTTAACGACCATCCCCTCCCCAATTCTAAATATTGCCATGGGATCTTTTACATTCACCTGAGAGTGGACAGGACCTCAGTTTAACACCTCGTCTGAAAGACAACACCTCAGGCAGCGCAGCACTACATTCGAAGACAACTTCTGCCCATCACACACCCCGTCTGATCTTCCCCTACCACCTCTGGAAGGAAAGACTCCAACCTTAAAGCCGATACCTTGGCGAATAACTTGGCATCTACATTTTACAGGAAGATCAGGCAATAGGGCCACACTCTGTGGGGTCCTTAGCCTTTTTCAGAAGCAACGAGATAGACCCCTGTTCCAACGTCTCTGAGAGGGTGTCCCGTGCCAAAGAGTCCCGAAACATGCCCAGCAACAGCGGACCCAACTGATCCGAAAACTTCTTTCAAAATTCCATCGGAAACCCATCTGGTCCCGGTGCCTTCCCTGCCTGCATGTGTTTCAACGCGATCTGAATCTCCTCCAGGCCCAGTGGGGCCTCCAGTTCCACCCTCAATTCCTCCCCCACCTTGGGAAACTCCAAACCCACCCAGGAACTCTGCCAGCCCTCGTTCGTCCTGTGGAGGCTCTGACCGAGACAGGCTCACATAAAATAAACACTCCATTCACCTTATCCGGGGCTGAGTCCAGCCTCCCCTCCAAATCCCTAACCTGAACAATCTCCCTGGCCACATCCTGCCGCGTTAATTGGTGAGCCAAGAGAGGGCTGGCCTTCTCCCCATACTCAGACACCGTCCCATTCACCCGCCTCAATTACCGCAAAGCCCTGTCCGTGGACAGCAAGTCAAACTGCATTTGCAGACTTTTCCTGCACGCCAAATACTCCGGGGTCGTGACCTTCACACACCTACGACCCACCCCGAGAATCTCATCCACCTGTTTCTGTCGCTCCTCACTCGCCTCCCCGTCCACATGTGCCTTAAACACTCTGATCTATCCCCTGATCACCACCTTCAGCCCCTCCCGCAAATTCGAGGGAGAGACCTCCTCATTATCATTATGTTCCACATACTCCCGTATGGCCTTTGGAATCCTCACACAGAACCCCAAGTCCGATAGCACCCTACGTCTACGCCCCTCCCGTCACACCACTGCCGTTCACTAGCCTGGGTGGGTTTGGAGTTTCCCAAGGTGGGGGAGGAATTGTGGGTGGAACTGGAGGCACCACTGGGCCTGGAGGAGATTCAGATCGCGTTGAAACACACGCAGGCAGGGAAGGCACCGGGGCCGGATGGGTTTCCGATGGAATTTTAAAAGAAGTTTTCGGATCAGTTGGGTCCTCTGTTGCTGGGCATGTTTAGGGACTCTTTGGCACGTGACACCCTCTCAGAGACGTTGGAGCAAGGGTCTATCTCGTTGCTTCTGATAAAGGATAAGGACCCCACAGAGTGTGTCCTTATTGCCCAATCTTCCTGTTCAATGTAGATGCCAAGTTATTCGCCAAGGTATTGGCTTTAAGGTTGGAGTCTTTCCTTCCAGAGGTGGTGGGGGAAGATCAGACGGGGTTTGTGATGTGCGGAAGTTGTCTTCGAATGTGGTGCTGCGCTGCCTGAGGTGTTGTCTTTCAGACGAGGTGTTGGACTGAGGTCCTGTCCACTCTCAGGTGAAAATGAAAGAAACCATGGTAATATAATAATCATCACTATTGTCACGAGTAGGCTTGCATAACACTGCAGGGAAGTTACTGTGAAAATCCCCTCGTCGCCACATTCCGGCGCCTGTTCGGATACACAAAGGGAGAATTCAGAATGTCCATTTCACCTAACATCTGACTTTTCAGGACTTGTGGGAGGAAACCGGAGCCCTCGGAGGAAACCCACGCAGACACGGGGAGAACGTGCAGACTCCGCACAGACAAGCTAGAATCAAACCCATATCCTTGGCGCTGTGAAGCAACAGCGCTAACCACTGTGCAACCAGGTCACCCACTTAGAGTTGGGAAGGGGATAGTCGTTAACAGCAGTGACTGGCTAATGTGGACAGTTGCAATGTAATTACTGTTATCAGACAAGTAATCCAGAGGTCTGGACTAATGCTCCAGAGACTCGAGTTCAGTTTCCATCACAGCAGCTTGGGGGAGTTTAAATTCAATTAACTAATAAATCTGGAATAAGAAGACTCGTTAAATGTGCAGCAACACTCAATGTGTTGGATAGGAACAAGGTTGGTCTCAGTTGTGATGCCCTCCAGGTTGCATAACTTTCATTTGAGTGTAAAAATAACTGGTGCTTGGGGAAGGTCTTCTGCTCCAAGTGTGTCTGGACCCCAGCAAAAGTCAGGAAGCCTGATGCCCGACGTGACGATTTTCTTCCCATTCCGAGTATTTTCTAACAGTGCAAATGCAGACATTGCTGAGTTTGTATTTCCAGAATTGTCTGTATTTTTGGATTGTGTGAACTCCAGCTGGCATTTGGGACATGTTTGCACAGGGAACCAAAGAACTGGAATCGAGTTAGATTTTTAAAAGATCTTCTGGGTATATTCTCAAATAATTGAATTGAGTGGTTAGGAAGTAATTCAGCTTCATAGAAAATAGATCGAGGTTACAAGGTAAACATGTTAAATGATGTCAGTCAAGTGTACGATGGGTGTGTGAAATTTTCCTACTGTTTTGACTGAAAAAGAACGAGCAGGTTGTTTTGCAGACCGGTGGAGTCCAGCATTTGGGGTGATTGATCATTTTGGGTTTTATTGCATAGTCATAGCCAGTGTCATTAATAATTACCAATTGACACTAACATCAAAACACTGTTTGAAAGCTGAAATAAAACAAGATGCTGCAAATCCTCAGCAGATCAGGCAGCATCTGAGGGGGGGGAGGGAGACAGTCAACATTTCAGGTTGACGACCATTCACCAGAACTGGGAATGGTTAGAGATGTAATAGGTTTTAAGCAAGTACAGAGGCAGGGAGAGGCGAGGGAGAAAAGAACAAATGGGTATCTCTGAAAGGGTGGCGTGCAGGAGAGATTCAATGGCAGAAGGGAGGCTTGGGCAGGTCAAATGGAGGTGGAAACACAATTAAGTGTAAATTGAGAGAGGTGGATACGCAGCGAGACCTTGGTGTCCTCGTGCATCAGTCGCTGAATGTAAGCGTTATTTAACCACAATTGTATGGGCATTGGTGAGGTCACACCTGGAGTATTGTGAGCAGTTTTGGTGACCTTACCTGAGGAAGGATGTTCTTGCTATGGAGGGAGAGCAGCGAAGGTTTACCAGACTGATTCCTGGGATGGCGGGACTGTCATATGAGGAGAGACTGAATTGGTTAGAATTTTATTCATTAGAGTTTAGAAGATTGAGAGGAGATCTCAAAGAAACATAAAAATCGAGCAAGGCCCCAAACTTGTGAAGTGGGATCATTCGAGACGGGGAGGAACATAGGGTGTTGTTATCTGCAGATGATTTGCTGCTGGACGTTAAGGACCCGGCTCGTCTATAGGGAATATTATGGGTATTTTGCAGAACTTCGATGTTATCTCCGGTTCCAAGTTGAACGTAGGCAAGAGTGAATATTTTGTGGTCAGTGCATCGGGGGTGGGGGGAGCCGGAGACGGAGACGGGGCGGGGGGGGGGGGGGGGCGTGGCTGCTGCCATTGTGGTCGGGGACTAGCTTTTGATACTTAGAGGTCCAGGCGGCGGGAATTAGACAGAGAGAGAGAGAGGGTGACAGAGAAAGAGGGAGAGAGACAGAGAGAGAGAGAGAGAGGGTGACAGAGAGAGAGAGAGAGAGGGTGACAGAGAAAGAGGGAGAGAGGCGGAGAGAGACAGACAGAGAGAGAGTGAAATAGAGAGAGAAAGACAGAGAGTGAGCGAAACAGAGAGAGACAGACAGAGAGAGAGTGAAATAGAGAAAGACAGAGAGAAAGTGAAACAGAGAGAGACAGACAGATAGAAAGAGCCAGAATGAGACACAGATAGGCAGAGAGAGATAGGCTGAAGGGGAGACAGAGAGAGAGAGAGACATGGAGAGAGAGACAGATAGAGAGAGACAAACAGACAGAAAGAGACAGATATGCAGAGAGAGATAGGCTGAGTGGGAGAGAGAGAGAGATCGGTAAAGAGAGACAGAGAGAGAGCAAAGGACAAATGCAAAGTCAGCACCTCAATCAATTCAAAATTATTTCTGTGCATTTGACTGAAGCCTCAATTCACCGCAGTGTGTAAACCGGCCGCATTAATCCAGAATGTAGAATGTTAAACAACTTTAAATTCAGCCTCCGGTGACTTCTCCCACTTGCTTTACAAGTCACTCCATTAATTTAGTTTTTAAACGTTCTCATTCACATTTCTGTCCCCCTCCTCCTCTCACTCTTTCTCTCATGGTGGCCTGGCCCACGATCGGGAGTGGGCCTGTGCCGCGGGGACACTCCTTCATTCCGCGCCGGCCCCTGGCGAGCTCCGTCATGGCCGGCGCGGAGAAGACAACCCCCCGCGCATGCGCCAGAATACGCGGGCCGGTCTGTGCATGTGCGGACCCATGCCGGCGGTTCTGCGCCCCATGCCGGCGGTTCTGCGCATGCGCGAGATCACGCTGGCCAT
Organism: Scyliorhinus torazame; assembly: GCF_047496885.1. Lineage (NCBI taxonomy): Eukaryota > Metazoa > Chordata > Chondrichthyes > Carcharhiniformes > Scyliorhinidae > Scyliorhinus > Scyliorhinus torazame. The sequence goes on from NC_092731.1 coordinate 32,222,355, forward strand.
TCGGTGCATGCGCTAACTCGTGCAGTTCCAACCCCTCCAGCGTCCACCTGGCCCCCGGAAGTGCGGAGAATTCCACACTTTCGGGAGCTGGTGACGCCGGAGTGGTTCACGCCCGCTCTCCCGCCGGCATGGGGACTTGGTTCCCGCACAGGAGAATCCTGCCTCAGGTCTTGAATTGAGGCCTAGTCAGAGAGGCTGCAGTAAACCTCAGGAAACAATGATACACAGGCGATAATACACAGCTCCCAGTAAGTCCCAGCCGGGTCTTAACAGGTCGGTGCTGAACTGGCCGACCTTATATACAACATAGATTAAGTTTCCCCCACCCCCTTAACGAGGGAGCTTGTACTCCACAAGGGACACGGGGAAGACAATCCTTTGCCCATCTCAGGAACCCGCTCTTTTTCTCGGAAGCTGTGAAACTGCACGATTACTGCTCGCGGTGGTTCACCGCGATGAGGCTTCTGTCGGAGAGTCCGGTGGGCACGGTCCAGCTCGAGGGTTGGGGGGGGGGGGGGCATGTGAGTCCACCCTCTCGCCATCTTCGTAAAAAATGCGTGTTGGGCCTTCCACCCCCTCTGGCAATCCCACAATTCGAGTATTTTGCCTCCTGGAACCATTCTCCAAATCATTCACTTTGTCCTTCAGCTCTTTATTCACATGGGCCATCAGAGACGCTTCCGCTTCCAGAGAGGAGACCTGGTCGCTGAGCCTCGAAAGGGCCACCCCCGTGCCTCGCACTGTGTCACCGTGCATCCTTACAGTTTCCATGGTCCTCTCCAACTCCAAACAAATGGGAGCCAAGGCCATCGATTTGTGGAGGTTCCCCGACGCAAACCGCCAGTGTTTGTCACATTCCGCTGCCAAGGTGCGAGGAAGCATCTCGGCCGTTAGTGGAGGGGCCGGAGTCACAGAGGCTGCCTCCGCCATTTTCTCCACCGACGAGCCCCGAGAGGGTCCGATTCAGTCGATGAACTTCTACTTTCAGCCTTTTTCCCCCTGGGTTTTCTGGGCATTTCACCTGTGTCGGTTCCTTATTCCATTGAACAAGTGGGTTTTTAAACAAAGATACCCCCTGAAACTAAGCGAAAAGAACTAAAAGAACAGAACCCAAGCGGGAGCCGCCTCGCGCCTGCCTCAGAACCAGAGAATTCCTCAGTGCACAGGGGGCCATTCAGCCCATCGAGTCAGCACCAACTCTCTGAAAGAGCACCCTACCTACGCCCACTCCCCGTTCCTAACCCCATAACTCCATAACCCCACCTATCCTCTACACCCCTGGACACTGAGGGGCAATTTAGCGTGGCCAATCCACCTAACCTGCACGTCTTTGGACTGTGGGAGGAAACCCACGCAGACACGGGGCAAAGGTGCAAACTCCACACAGGCAGTCACCCAAGGCTGGAATTGAACCCTCGGCCCTGGCGCTGTGAGGCAGCAGTGCTAATCACTGTGCCACCGTGCTGTCCCCTACATAACCTACAACCTCCCCCTACATAACGCCACCGGAAGTCAACCTGTCACAAAGCTGCCCAAATCCAACAACCCTACACTTGTTTTCTCAGTAATCTAACTCTAGTAAAATAGGGACCTTTCCTGGGACACATTTACTGGGATGCTGAGCGATACAACTCAGTCAGTAAATTCACACTCCGATAGATGAGGGTCATCATTAATCTGACCATTGTGACTAAATAAATTGGAGTGGGAATTGTGCTGGACTTACAGCTGAGTGACTCGGTCTGAGTGCTGATAGCTGAGTGCAACCTATAAAGTGACACTTTCCAGGGGCGTCATTCTCCGACCCCCCAGCGGGTCGGAGAGTGGCCGTTGGCCGCCGTGAATCCCGCCCCCGCCCCCGCCGATGTCTCCGAAGGGAGAAAAGTCGGCGGGGCGTTAATGGCGCCGCTGCCGCGGAGAATGTCACGGGTCTGCGCAAGGCAGCCGATTTTCGGCCTGCCGATATTCTCCCTTCCGGATGGGCCGAAGTCCCGTCGACGTGATGACCGTTCACGTCGACGTGAATCAAACCTCCTTTTCATCGGTGTGACCCGGTGCTCCAGGCTCACGCCGACCAGCGTGGAGGTGAGTGACGGCCTGGGGGGTTGGCTCTGGGCAGGAAATAGCGTGGCCGCAGTCTGATTGCGTGAGGAGAGGTGTGTCTCTGGTTGTGTGTGTGTGTGTGCGGCGGGGGGGGGGGGGGGGGGTCCGTGCCGGGGTGGAGGTTGGGGGGGGGTCCGTGCTGGGGTGGAGGTTGGGGGGGGTCCGTGCTGGGGTGGAGGTTGGGGAGGGGGTCCGTGCCGGGGTGGAGGTTGGGGGGGGGGGGTCCGTGCTGGGGTGGAGGTTGGGGGTTGGAGGGGGTCCGTGCCGGGGTGGAGTTTGGGGGGGGGTCCGTGCTGGGGTGGAGGTTGGGGGGGGTCCGTGCTGGGGTGGAGGTTGGGGGGGGTCCGTGCTGGGGTGGAGGTTGCGGAGGGGGTCCGTGCTGGGGTGGAGGTTGGGGGTTGGAGGGGGTCCGTGCTGGGGTGGAGGTTGGGGAGGGGGTCCGTGCTGGGGTGGAGGTTGGGGGTTGGAGGGGGTCCGTGCTGGGGTGGAGGTTGGGGGGGGGTCCGTGCTGGGGTGGAGGTTGGGGGGGTCCGTGCTGGGGTGGAGGTTGGGGAGGGGGTCCGTGCCGGGGTGGAGGTTGGTGGGGGGGTTCGTGCTGGGGTGGAGGTTGGGGAGGGGGTCCGTGCTGGGGTGGAGGTTGGGGGTTGGAGGGGGTCCGTGCTGGGTTGGAGGTTGGGGGTTGGAGGGGGTCCGTGCCGGGGTGGAGGTTGGGGGGGGTCTGTCCTGGGGTGGAGGTTGGGGGGGGTCCGTGCTGGGGTGGAGGTTGGGGAGGGGGTCCGTGCCGGGGTGGAGGTTGGGGGTTGGAGGGGGTCCGTGCCGGGGTGGAGGTTGGGGGGGGTCCGTGCTGGGGTGGAGGTTGGGGAGGGGGTCCGTGCTGGGGTGGAGGTTGGGGGTTGGAGGGGGTCCGTGCTGGGGTGGAGGTTGGGGACGGGGTCTGTGCCGGGGTGGAGGTTGGGGGTTGGAGGGGGTCCGTGCCGGGGTGGAGGTTGGGGAGGGGGTCCGTGCCGGGGTGGAGGTTGGGGAGGGGGTCCGTTCTGGGGTGGTGGTTGGGGAGGGGGTCCGTGCCGAGGAGGGTGATGGGAGGGCAAATGAGTTGGTCCACCTGGCCAGGTGCCAGCCTCCAACAGTTGGACCCATGCGGTCCATGCCACCTGGCTGGGGGGAGGAGGGGATATGGGCAATGATGACATGTCGTCGTTCCCCTCCCCCCCACCAGGCCGTCATGTTTTCAGATCATCCAGCGATGTTGGCCGCCGTGGTGGCAGCCGCTCATGTCTATGTTGCCCTGGATGAGGAGGAGGAGGAGGAGGAGCATGCCAGAGAGGCGGCGCAGGCTGCCGCAGAGGGGCAGGCGGCAGCCGCCCAGGCTGGAGGGACACCTGACCGACAGGACGAGGAGGGGGAGGAGGACGTCGCGGCCCCACGGCAACGGAGGCACCTGAGGGCGCCCGTGTGTACCGGCCCCGGCAGTCATACCAGGACCTCACGGACCGGGAATGCAGGAGGAGACTCCGGATGAGCCGGGAAACCGTGGCACACATCTGCCACCTGCTGGCACACCTGTCACCGCGTGGCACTGGCGGGGGACACCCTCTCCCCGTGTCCGTCAAGGTTACGGTGGCCCTGAACTTTTATGCAACGGGGTCATTCCAGGCACCGAGTGGGGACCTGTCCGGAATATCGCAGACATCGGTGCATCGGTGCATCCGGGCAGTGACAGATGCCCTTTATGCCATGGCACACCGCTACATCCGCTTCCCCGTGGACCGGGCCAGCCAAGATGCCCGGGCCGTGGGCTTCTCTGCCGTGGCTGGGTTCCCCATGGTCCAGGGCGCGATCGATGGGATGCACGTCGCCGTGCGGCCACCTGCAGATAACAGGGCCGTGTTCACTAATAGGAAGGGGACCTACTCGATGAACATACAGGTGGTCTGCGACCACCGCATGATGATCCTGCACGTCTGCGCCTGTCACCCAGGCAGTGTACACGACTCATTCGTGTTGTCGCGGTCATCCATCCCCGGCATGTACGAGGGACGCCATCCCCGGCTGAGGGGCTGGTTGCTGGGCGACAGGGGCTACCCATTGCGATCGTGGCTGATGACGCCTATACGGAGGCCACGCAATGAGGCGGAGAACCGCTACAATGATGCCCATGTAGCGACAAGGGGAGTGATCGAGAGGTGCTTTGGTGTGCTGAAGATACGTTTCAGGTGCCTGGACCTCTCTGGGGGCGCCCTCCAGTATCGGTCAGATAGGGTCGGCCGCATCATTGTGGTGTGCTGCGTCCTGCACAACATAGCCCAGCAGAGGGGCGATGTGCCGCAGGCAGAGGAGGGCGGAGTGGAGGAGCAGCAGGAAGAGGCCCAGTCCTCCCCAGATGAGGGGGATGGGGGCAATGGGCAGGGCAGACGGGGTAGACACAGGCGGGTGGCTGTCCACTGTTACCGGCTGGCCCAGCGGGCACGGGACAGGCTGATAGCCGCCCGCTTCACTGACTAGATGGGCGTGGGAATCGGGTAGTATGGCCACAGACCGCACACCATGGCAACAGCCGACCACCCACAACCCCCACCCATCCACCCACCCAGCACCCTCACCCCCCTCCCCAACCCCACCCACCCCACCCGCATGCACACCACCCCCCCCCCCCCATTGCCGATCCACCGGCGGCACAACGGGCCGGGCTCACACAGTTGCGGGTGGACGCGTGTCTATCGCAGGCCATGGAGGATGATGACAACCCGCCCTGCGATGAGCTCCTGGCTCTACATCGTTGGACTATGTCTGACCCATGGCCACAGTACCACCATCCACCCGGACCATCCCTGCATGCGGCTGTGACACTGCAGCGCACGGTCCCGTCCTCTGCCCGGGGGATGTTGATGGCGGCCCAGGGGGAAGGGGGCAGACTCACCTGGGGCTGAGGTAAGACCACCCCTCACACACACACTTGCGCTCAACGTACATGACACACCCGCACACTTTGGACAGAGCATAAAGGCAGCTTCGGTAGGTGTAACATTGACTTTAATAGCCAAAGGAGTTCATGCACGTGCCCTAGCCCCTAAAACTCATCTGTGCCCTGCACCCGTGCCAACTTACTCAGTGTCTAATTGTTTGGCCTTACGGGCCCTTTGACTACGTCTACGTGGTTCCCCAGACGGTACAGCAGAACTGGAGGTGGACTCCTGTGATTCCTGCCCTCTGACACTGGATCCCTTTGGCGGCCGTTTCCTGGGGCGTCCTGGCCGAGATGGGCCAGGCTGCGGCCCGGGCGACTGGGATGGCGAGCTGCCAGCCTGTCCTGCCCGTTGCCCACCCGATGCACCTGGGACGGAAGGGGGGGGAGTCCGAGATGTCGCGGTGTACCGGGACCTCCCCTACAGAGGGAGCCGGGACGGACCACACCACCTCCTCCTCCCTCGGGGTGCCCGATGGCCCCCAGGCCTCTACATGGGTGGGGGATGCGAACGGACTGGCCATCCGACGCCCCCCTGACATCTGGCACTGCCAGTCCTGGAGGCCCGTGCTGGTATCGACAGGGGTCTGCAAGTTTGCAGCCATGGAGCCCAGGGTGTTGGCAAACCCTGTCTGTGACAGTGCGACGCCGGCTCGCACATGGCCACTGGCGCCGATGCCCTCAGCGATGGCCTGCTGAGACTGGGCCATGGCCTGCAGAGACTGGGCCATGGCCTGCAGAGACTGGGCCATGGCCTGCTGAGACTGGGCTATGGCGTTGAGCGCCTCTGCCATCTGGCGCTGGCACTGGCTCATGGCCTCCTGTGAGAGGGCAGCCATTTCCTGGCCCACAGACGCCGCCTGCACGGAAGGCCCCAGGCCTCGCAAACCGTTCCCCATGTCTGACACCGTCGCAACCATTGCCTCCAACGCGGACGCCACCCGTGCGGTGTCAGCCTGGGTGGCACGCATGACCAGGACCACTCCCAGCTCCTGGACGCGGGTGGACTCCTCCACCTGCGACCGCAGCCGCCGCAAGCCGCCCGTCACCCTCTTCGCTCGTCTCCGGGTCGGTGGTTGCATCGGATCTATGTGTGGGTGTGGTAACTGCAGGAACCCGGGATCCATCTGGGCGGCAGATGTTCGCTTGGGCTGGGCTGCCCTCCGACCGCCCGGCTCCTCTGCTGCTCCTACCTCCACCTGCTGTACCGGGACGGCTGTGTTGTGCGCACCAGTGAGTATACCAGACGCCTCATCACTAAAGTGCCCAACCGTGGTGAATGTTTCTGCGATGGTGGAGGGTGTTGGTGACAGCAGTGGCGTTGTGTCGTGCTCTTCGTCCCACTCTGACTCCATGGCACTTTGGGGTGGGGGTTCGTCTCCACCCATCCACTCTGAGTCACTGTCCGGTATTTCGTCTTCCCGGGTAGGGGTGTCCTGGGTAGTGCTGTCCCGGGTAGTGCTGTCCCGGGTAGGGGTGTCCTGGGTAGTGCTGTCCCGGGTAGGGGTGTCCCGGATAGTGGTGTCCTGGGTAGTGGTGTCCTGAGTAGTGGTGTCCTGGGTAGTGGTGTCCTGGGTAGTGGTGTCCTGGCTCGGATGTGACGGGGGCCTGTGGCTGCCCCCCCATCGCTGGGTGGTCGCTCCCGCACGTGACGGGGGTGTCGTCTCCCTGTTGCTCCAGGTCTCTCCGTCTCCCGTGGTGTGCGAGGGGCATCCTGCGGCCGTCGCATGCTGGAGGGTCCGGGTCTCTCCGTCTCCCGTGGTCTCCGAGGGGCATCCTGCGGGCGTCGCATGCTGGAGGGTCCGGGTCTCTCCGTCTCCCGTGGTCTCCGAGGGGCATCCTGCGGGCGTCGCATGCTGGAGGGTGCGGGTCTCTCCGTCTCCTGTGGTCTCCGAGGGGCATCCTGCGGGCGGTCTGCATCTGCGGGGATGGGTGCCTGGACGTTTGGTCCTGCGATACACAATGAAGCATGCATGGTTAGACATCAGGCCGTGATCAGGTGATACGGGGGAGGGGGATATAGGGGAGGGGGGATATGGGGACGGGCTGTCGGTGGCTCACTTGCTGGTGGGCCCCCGACCTCTGCATCAGCAACCTCCCGGTCCTCAGGTCCGCCAGCCAGTTCCAGGGCCCTTTCCTCGTGTACGGTCAGTGGCCTCTCATCAGCGGGCCCTCCTCCAGTCCTCACATGCTCCCTATTGTTGTGTGCGCGCTTCTCCTGTGGAGGGGGGGGGGGTGGTGGCAGGGGTAAAAGGCAACAGTGTTAGGCAGGTATATGAATGCACGCCATCGGTTGCACGTGCATTGCAGAGGTTAAGGTTAGGGCTGGATTCACTTGGGGATATGGGGGATATGGGGGAGGGGGGATATGGGGGAGGGGGGATATGGGGGAGGGGGGAATATGGGGGATATGGGGGAGGGGGATATGGGGGATATGGGGGAGGGGGGATATGGGGGAGGGGGATATGGGGGAGGGGGGATATGGGGGAGGGGGGGATATGGGGGATATGGGGGAGGGGGGATATGGGGGAGGGGGGATATGGGGAGGGGGGATATGGGGGAGGGGGGATATGGGGGAGGGGGATATGGGGGAGGGGGATATGGGGGAGGGGGGTATGGGGGAGGGGGGATATGGGGGAGGGGGGATATGGGGGAGGGGGGATATGGGGGATATGGGGGAGGGGGGGATATGGGGGATATGGGGAGGGGGGATATGGGGAGGGGGGGATATGGGGGAGGGGGGATATGGGGTAGGGGGGATATGGGGGAGGGGGATATGGGGAGGGGTGATATGGGGAGGGGGGATATGGGGGAGGGGGGATATGGGGGAGGGGGGCTATGGGGGATATGGGGGAGGGGGGATATGGGGGATATGGGGGAGGGGGGATATGGGGGAGGGGGGATATGGGGGAGGGGGGATATGGGGGAGGGGGGATATGGGGGATATGGGGGAGGGGGGATATGGGGAGGGGGGATATGGGGGAGGGGGAATATGGGGGAGGGGGGATATGGTGGAGGGGGTGATATGGGGAGGCTCACCCTGCCTGCTCTGACGAGGTCGTTCACCTTCTTGTGGCACTGGGTGCCTGTCCGTGGTGTCAGGGCCACAGCGGTGACGGCCTCTGCCACTTCCCTCCACAGACGCCGGCTGTGGCGTGGGGCAACTCTGCGGCCGTGCCCGGGATACAGGGCGTCCCTCCTCTGCTCCACCGTGTCCAGGAGCGCTTCCACATCGCGTGACTCGAACCTCGGGGCTGAGCGACGGCCAGCCATCCAGTCTGGTGTTGCGGTCGGGTGTTCCGGTCGGTTGGGGGGGGGGCTGCGCGGCCTTATGAGCCGTCACGCCGTGCAGCGCGTATGACGCTGCACGGCGTGAACCACTGCGCAAGCGCAAATCCCGTTACGTCGCTGCTAGCCCATTTCGGGCCGAAGACTATCGTCCCATTTTTATGACATGACGCAAGTGGGATTTGCGCCGTTTTTTGCGCCGATCGGCGGACTTTCCGCCGATAACGGAGAATTTCGCCCCCTATTTCTCGGCACCAGGCACCTTCCCGTGTAAATCGATTAGCCTCATGTACATAGTCATGTAAATAACACGCACACACATAGTCAGGTACATTCACTACACTATATTTATTGTCACGCAGGCACATATTCGTTATATAAAAGGGGGGATGTCATAATATACCCCAGTAAATCATGGTGCAGACACGCACACACACACACTGATGTACATGCAGTGGGACCAATCAGCATACACAACACCGCAGCCAATCACCAGTGAGAGCACACGCACTATAAAGACACAGGACAGGAGAGTTCCCGCTCATTCTAGTAGCAGCCAGCTCGGAGCACAGAGCTCACAGCCTGCAACACAGACATTCACCATGTGCTGAGTGCATCACCTGGTTAGGACTAGGCAAGGGTCAACAGTTAAAGCTGGTATTGCATTTACCCACAGTTCAAGTATGTTAATATAGTTAACCTTATAATAAAATAGAGTTGCACCACTTCCAGTGTTGGTGACATGTTTGTGATCCAGAACACCCAACACATCACCCACAAAAAGAACGACAATGGAACATCTGTTGGTGCACCCCGAGCAGGAGGGTCCGAGGCTGGGCTGTGATGAGACCCCCAAGGGCTCGCTCCACACGGTGCAGCTTCCCACCCCGGGCACCTTCGTTTTCTCGATGCCGGGGGGCAGTGGCAGCTCTCACATCTTCGGGTCGTGGGTACTTGGTGGCGAGGGAGGCCCCCCGTCCCCTCCATCCTAGCTTTCGATGATGGAGTACCCGGCCACCATCCTGGAGTTGTTTCTGGTGGCCCAATGTCGGGGGCGGAGGAGGGGTCGGAACCGGCACCGCCCACAGACCCAGAACCCCGGGAGGAGCCGGCGGGGAACCCACCTGTCGACCATGCTGAGGATGGCATCGCGAGAGGTCCAAAGCTCGTCGGTGGGTCTGTGCCACCCGTCACACTCAATGTGGTGGAAAACCTGGGCCCAGACGGTGACTGCCCAGAGGAGGACGGCTGCTTGGTGGTGGGCATGGAGGAGGAATTGTACACCCTCTGCAGCGAGGCCGAGTGCTCCCTCCTACCCGACACCGAGTCTCCCCTCATTCCCTCTCGGTTACCGAGAATGCGTGTGACTGGCTCTGGACTAGGCGCTGCTCATAATGCCCACACGTGCCCAGGCCATCGAGGTGCGGGAGGCAGACCAGGACCAGGAGGAGCTCTGCCGAGCTGTCACTGGATGGCTAAGCGCTTCTCAGCTCCCTCCGAGCACGTTTAAGGAGAGGGTGATTGTGGTAGTACCTGGTATTGCGGCACCTAAGAAATGAAATGAAAATGAAAATCGCTTATTGTCGCGAGTAGGCTTCAATGAAGTTACTGTGAAAAGCCCCTAGTCGCCACATTCCGGCGCCTGTTCGGGGAGGGTGTTACGGGAATCGAACCGTACTGCTGGCCTGCCTTGGTCTGCATTAAAAGCCAGTGATTTAGCCCAGTGTGCTAAGGTTAGACCCAGGAGTTTACCATTGGCTGTTGTTACGTAGCTCCGCCCTGACAGGCGGAGTATAAGAACCGGTGCCGTCCCAGCAGCCTTCACTTTCTGTACCGAAGCTGCTGGGGAACAAGTTCCAGTAGATTAAAGCCTTCAGTTATGAAATCACTTCGTCTTGAGTGTAATTGATCACACATCAATTTAATCTACTAGACTTAAGCTGGAAGGATGGATCTCCGAATCAAACCGGAGTGCCTTCAACTCAGCCCCCACGCGGAGAACGCGGCTGCAATATTTAAGCACTGGCTGGCGTGTTTTAAAGGCTACCTCGAGACGGCCGGAGGCACCCCCTCAGAAGGACAGAAAATGCATCTCCTGCGCTCAAGGGTCAGCCCTGGGATCTACACCCTCATCGAGGAGGCGGAGGACTATGATGCCGCGATCAAACTGTTAGAAGGGCATTATATCCGCCCTGTAAATCAGGTCTACGCACGTCACCTGCTTGCAACTAGACGGCAAAGCCCCAGGGAATCATTGGCGATTTCTACCGGGCGCTCCTGATGCTGGGCTGAAACTGTGGCTGCCCGCAAGTTTCGAGGAGCGAGCACACGGAACCTTTAAACAAGGTTGCTTTCGTAGCAGGTATGAGCTCCTCAGATATCCGCCGAAGACTCCTAGAAAGGGACACCCTGGCACTTAGAGGGGCACGGGCCCTGGCAGGGTCCATGGAAGTTGCCGACAAAAACGCGCAGTCCTATGCGTCCGACCGCACGGCGGCCCCCTGGGCTGCGTGGCACCCCACAGCAGCAGCCCCACAGAACTTCCCCCTGACCCCTCAGGTCTGCGCTACGAGATGGCCTGCTAACGCCGCCGGGCCCCGCTGTTTCTTCTGCGGGCAGGCGAATCATCCCCGCCCGCGCTGCCCGGCCCGCACCGCCGCCTGCAAAGGGTGCGGCACGAAGGGCCACTTTGTGGGGGTCTGCCAGGCCCGCGCCATGGCCGCGGTCTCCAGCGACTCCGGACCGCGGCGGCAACCCCCCCTTCAGGCCCCGACCGGCCAGTGCTCACCGCCACCCCCCTATCATAGGGCCACGTGCGACCCACGGGCGCGGTCATCTTGCCCCCCCGGACACCACGTTGGACGGGTGGGCGCCGCCATTTTGTCCATCGCCACCGCCATCTTGGTCATCCCCGGACACCATGTGCGACCCATGGGTGACGCCATCTTGGATGGGGCCCCAGGCCCCAGCACGGCCGACTACACGCTGCCCGATCAGAACTCGCAGCTGCTTCATCTGGCGTCGGTGACGCTGGACCAAAGTCGACCCCGGACACTCACAACAGCTACAACAACGGTCTTCATCAACAGCCACGAAACGGCTTGCCTGATTGACTCTGGGAGCACGGAAAGCTTTGTTCACCCCGACACGATAAGGCGCTGTTCAATTGTAACCCACCCTGTAAACCAAAGGATCTCCCTGGCCTCCGGGTCACACTCGGTGGAGATAATGGGGTTCTGCCTAGCGAACCTCACTGTCCAAAGCAGGAAATTCGACAATTTCCGCCTGTATGTCCTGCCGCACCTCTGCGCGGCTACCCTCCTGGGGCTGGACTTCCAATGCCATTTGCAAAGCCTGGCCTTTAAATTCGGCAGCCCTATACCCTCCCTTACTGTCTGCGGCCTCGCGACCCTTAAGGTTGACCCGCCTTCCCTGTTTGCGAACCTCACCCCGTCGCCACCAGGAGCAGACGGTACAGTGCCCAGGACCGGACCTTCATCAGGTCTGCTGGGGGAAGGGGTCATCGAAGCGAGCAACACTCCCTGGAGAGCTCAAGTAGTGGTGGTAAAGACCGGGGAGAAGCATAGGATGGTCATTGACTACAGCCAGACCATCAACAGGTTTACGCAGCTGGACGCGTACCCTCTCCCCCGTATAGCCGACCTGGTAAACAGGATTGCACAATACAAGGTTTTCTCCACGGTCGATCTCAAGTCCGCCTACCACCAGCTACCCCTCCGTAATAGTGACCGCAAGTACACTGCCTTCGAAGCAGACGGGCGGCTCTATCAATTTTTAAGAGTTCCCTTTGCTTTCACTAATAGGGTCTCGGTCTTCCAGCGAGAGATGGACCGAATGGTTGACCGGTACGGCTTACGCGCAACGTTCCCATATCTGGATAACGTCACCATCTGCGGCCATGACCAGCAGGACCACGACACCAACCTCCGCAAATTTCTCCAGACCGCGAAAATCCTTAACTTAACGTACAATAAGGATAAAAGCGTGTTTAGCACCGGCCGTCTAGCCATTCTAGGCTACGTAGTGCGAAATGGAGTTATAGGCCCCGACCCTGAGCGCATGCGCCCCTCATGGAGTTCCCCCTCCCTCACTGCCCCAAGGCCCTGAAAGCGCTGCCTCGGGTTCTTCAGCTACTACGCACAGTGGGTCCCCAATTACGCAGACAAAGCCCGACCCCTGATCCAGTCCACAACCTTCCCCCTGTTGACGGAGGCCCGCCAGGCCTTCAGCCGCATCAAAGCAGACATTGCAAAGGCCACGATGCGTGCCATCGACGAGTCCCTCCCCTTCCAGGTCGAGAGCGACACGTCCGACGTAGCTCTGGCGGCCACCCTCAACCAAGCGGGCAGACCCGTGGCCTTCTTCTCACGTACCCTCCATGCTTCCGAAATTCGCCACTCCTTGGTCGAAAAGGAGGCCCAGGCCATAGTAGAAGCTGTGCGACACTGGAGGCATTACCTGGCCGGCAGGAGATTCACTCTCCTCACGGACCATGTTCGATAATGCACAGCGGGGCAAGATTAAAAACGACAAGATCTTGCGGTGGAGGATCGAACTCTCCACCTTCAACTCGAGATCTTGTACCGTCCGGGGAAGCTAAACGAACCTCCTGATGCCCTGTCCCGCGGAACTTGTGCCACTGCACAAGAGGACCGCCTCCGAGCCCTCCACGAGGAACTCTGCCACCCGGGGGTCACTCGTTTCATCCACTTCATCAAGACCCGCAACCTGCCCTACTCCATCGTGGAGGTCAGGACTGTCCCCAGGGACTGCCAAATCTGCGCGGAGTGCAAACCGCACTTCTACCGGCCAGAGAGGGCGCATCTGATAAAGGCTTCCCGTCCCTTTGAACGCCTCAGCATGGACTTCAAAGGCCCCCTCCCCTCCACCGACCGCAACACGTATTTCCTGAACGTGATTGACGAGTACTCCCGATTCCCATTCGCCATCCCCTGCCCAGACATGACCACTACCACTGTCATCAAGGCCCTCCAGGGTATCTTTACACTGTTCGGTTTCCCCGCGTATATACACAGTGATAGGGGGTCCTCCTTTATGAGCGACGAACTGCGTAAATTCCTGCTCAGCAGGGGCATTGCCTCAAGCAGGACGACCAGTTACAACCCCCGGGGAAACGGACAGGTGGAGAGGGAGAACGGAACGGTCTGGAAGACTGTTCTACTGGCCCTACGGTCCAGGAACCTCCCAGTCTCCCGCTGGCAAGTAGTCCTCCCGGTGGCCCTCCACGCCATCCGGTCGCTGCTCTGTACAACCACTAATCAGACACCTCATGATCGTCTCCTTGTTTTCCCCAGGAAGTCCACCTCCGGGACCTCGCTCCCAACCTTGCTAGCGACACCCAGACCCATCCTGCTTCGGAAGCATGTGCTGGCGCACAAGTCGGACCCGTTGGCCGAGAGGGTCCACCTGCTGCACGCTAACCCCCAGTACGCCTACGTGGCGTTCCCTGACGGCCGGCAAGATACAGTCCCCTTCGGGACCTGCCGCCCGCCGGAACTCCACGCGCACCCGAACTATTACCCGCCCCCCCCACAGCAGTGGGAGGGGTCAGTACTCCTGCCGCTCCTGCCTAGGCCCGCCCACCCACCGACACCCCCTACAGGTGCCCCGCCCCCCCTCCCGTGGCAAACATTTGCCCCAACAGCGCCTCCTAGGGGTGACGAAGCTGCCAGGGAGGCCGAAACCACGCTCCCGGAGTCGCAACCACTGGGACCACCACCAGAATCACCACCGAAGCCCAGATGTTCCAGGAGGACGACCAGGCCACCCGATCGACTGATTGCTTCGCTGTGGCTTTAACTGTGAACGAACACTTTGTAACTTTCCTCAACAGCTCTATAAGGAGGTATCACAGTACCTCCATATCTGATCATACCATCTTAAAGGCGACTGTTACCACTGGCCACCACCCCCGCCGGACTCTTTTTTAACAGGGGGTGAATGTGGTAGTACCAGGTATTGCGGTACCTAAGAGGCTGATGACCATTGGTTAGACCCAGGAGTTTACCATTGGCTGTTGTTACGTAGCTCCGCCCTGACAGGCGGAGTGTAAGAGACGGGGCCGTCCCAGCAGCCTTCACTTTCTGTACCGAAGCTGCTGGGGAACAAGTTCTAGTAGATTAAAGCCTTCAGTTATGAAATCACTTCGTCTTGAGTGTAATTGATCGCGCATCAGTGATGGCCAACACACTCCTGCTGGCGTGGTGGTAACTATAGCGAGGCTCAACATCAGCGGCAGCAGAGACGCACACCACACATTGCGGCGCTCCTCGCTCCTCCGGGATGTGAAGTATGCGGGGAGCTTCCTGCAGGAAACCCACACCGCTCCGGGACACAAAGCCAAGTGGCTCCTGGAGTGGCATGGGGAGGGTCTTCATAAGTCACCTGACCTCACATGCAGGTGGGGTGGCTATACTGTTGGCCCCATGTTTTCAGCCGGAGATCTCGGGGGTCAATCATAGAATCATAGAATCATAGAAGTTTACAGCAAGGAAACAGGCCCTTCGGCCCAACCAGTCCATGCCGCCCAGTTTTTACCATTAAGCTAGTCCCAGTTGCCCGCACTTGGCCCATAACCCTCTATATCCATCTTACCCATGTAACTATCTAAATGTTTTTTAAAAGACACAATTGTACCCGCCTCTACTACTACCTCTGGCAGCCCATTCCAGACACTCACTACCCTCTGAGTGAAGAAATTGCCCCTCTGGGCCCTTCTGAATCTCTCCCCTCTCACCTTAAACCTATGCCCTCTAGTTTTAGACTCCCCTACCTTTGGGAAAAGATGTTGACTATCTACCTTATCTATGCCCCTCATTATTTTATAGACCTCTATAAGATCACCCCTAAGCCTCCTACGCTCCAAGGAAAAAAGTCCCAGTCTATCCAGCCTCTCCTTATAACTCAAACCATCAAGACCCGGCAACATCCTAGTAAATCTTTTCTGCACTCTTTCTAGTTTAATAATATCCTTTCTATAATAGGGTGACCAGAACTGTACACAGTATTCCCAAGTGTGGTCGTACAGTGTCTTGTACAACTTCAACAAGACGTCCCAACTCCTGTATTCAATGTTCTGACCAATGAAACCAAGCATGCCGAATGCCTTCTTCACCACCCTGTCCACCTGCGACTCCACCTTCAAGGAGCTATGAACCTGTACTCCTAGATCTCTTTGTTCTATAACTCTCCCCAACGCCATACCATTAACTGAGTAGGTCCTGGCCTGATTCGATCTGCCAAAATGCAATCAGCCAGTGTCCGGCCGGTTACTGCAATTAGTCCGTGCCGGGGAGTCGGTGCTTCACTTTGTGAATGTCTACACGCCTCGAGCAGGACCGCAGCAGGCGACTTTCTTCGATGTCCTGTCCACTCTTCTCGGCACCATCACGGTGGGCGAGGGCATTATCCTCGGAGGGTACCCAGCGCAGCTCGCCGGCGGTGGTGAAATTGAGGGACCTGGTTAGATCCTTCGACTTGGTGGACGTCTGGCGGACTCTCCATCCTGAATCGCGGGTGTACACATTTGTGCGCCTTCCGTTCAGAGCGTCCAGAATCGACCGTCTTTACATTTCCAAGACGTACCTGCCCAGCGTTCCGACGACCTCTGTGGGGCAGGTGCCGTGCTCGGATCACCACCTGGTGTGGGCGCGGCTCGCCCCGTCCCGCGCTCAGACACGGTCCGCGTACTGGCACTTTAACAACCTGCTGCTGGAGGACGAGCGGTTCCTGGTCTCGTTTTGTACCTTCTGGGCCGACTGGGGAAGGAAGCGGGGAGGCTTCCCATCCTTGAGGCTCTGGTGGGATTGGGTAAGACTCACGTCTGTGCCTTCCGTCGAGGGTACGCGAGGGGGGCAACGGCGGGTCGGAAATCCACGATCGCCCAATTGGCGGGAAAAATCTTTGACCTGGAGAGACGTCTCGCGCATCCCGATGAGGACCCGGCCCTTGGGCTGGTGTACAGAGAGAAGAAAGGCGCGCTGCGGGACCTGCAACCCATTGGGTCCCACGGCGTGTACGTGAGGTTGCAGATCCGTCTCGTGATGGACGTGGACCGTGGCTCCACCTTCTTTTACTTGCTTGGAAAAGGGCGCAGGGCCGGCTGCAGCTCCTTACACTGTGGGCAGAATCTTTGAATATTTTTAAGGCAAAGCTCGATAGATTCTTGATGAACAAGGAGGTGAAAGGTTATCGCGGGCTGGCAGGAATATGTGGTTGATCAGCCAATGACGAGGGGCCGAATGGCCTCCTCCTGGTCTTAGTTTAGATTCTTGTATATTTTACTTTGCACCCACAACCCCCTCTGTTCCCCCTCACTCACTCTTTCTCTCTATCTCTCGTTCCTCTCTTTGCCCGTTTCTCTTATTCGGGGAGAATGATGGAGTGACAGAGGGCGTGATTTAATGGAAATGAAGCACAGTCCGGTTTCGGGCGTGTTTATCGGGTCTCGTGGAGCTGGCAGCGCCGAGCATGTCCCTGCTATTAATCGGGATTTTGCTGCATTTCTGGGACTCGGCGAGGAACGCCCAGAGGCCTCTGGCGGAATTTACCGGCGTCGTCGCGTCCCGAGCAGGGTACAACGAGGCCGGTGGATTGAGCCGCAAGAGAGAGAAATTCCAAATCGGAGCCAGAGGAATCGGAATTCAAAGGCCCCCGGGCTTTTCACTGAATCACCAAATTAATGTCATTAAATCACAGGCATTCATTCTTGGGCAATTTTACCAGATTCAGGTTTCGGATTTTATCATTTCAGAGCCTCTCGAGGGCTTTACTGTTGATGAATTCATTTTTAAGCTGTAGTCACTATTGCAATTTGATTGCTGCTGTCTAATGTACCAGGATGGCCGAGTGGTTAAGGCGTTGGACTTAAGATCCAATGGACATGTGTCTGCGTGGGTTCGAACCCCACTCCTGGTAGATGTGTTTTTCTGATCCTCTTGCTGTTTAATTTAACGTCGGAGCAGGGATCGACCACAAGGTTCCTCGAAGCTGCTCTGTCGTTCAGTAAGATTCAAGCTGATCTGATCCTGGTCTCAAATCCACTTCCCTTCCTTTCCCCACAGCCCTCGACATTCCTGTCGTTCTAGATTCTGCCCAATCAGCCTGGGGCATATTCAATGACAATCTCCACTCTCTCTGGGATAGAGAATTCCAAAGTTTCCTGATCATCTGAGAGATGAAATTCCTCCTCCTCTCCGTTTGGAACGGGTGATCCGTTGGCAGCATCGTCCGCCATGTTATTTAATCACTCCTGTCTTCCACCCTCCCTCCAGCCTTCCCCCTTTGGAGGAAGTCGAGGCGATCACTCCTCTACGGGGCAGCCAAACGCGTGTCACACCTGTGAGAAAACGGGGCACGTTGCTGCTGACGGCAGCGTCACCTCTGCCAAAACTGCAGGCAGGAGGGACACACAAGCACAGATTGTACAGAAAGTAAATGGTGCAGCCTGTGTGGGCGCCGGACATCTTTACAAAGATGAATGGGGAAATTGGGATATATTATATTTTATATTTGTTGCAGTCATGTTATCAAAAACCCCAGTTTAACCCCGGTTCTATCGGTACTTGAAGAGACAAAGATTGGTGAAGACAAATGTAGGTCCCTTACAGTCAGAAACAGGGGAATGTATAATAGGGGACAAAGTAATGGCTGAGCAACATAAACACATACTTTGCTTCTGTCTTCACAAATGAGGACACAAATCGGATACCAGAAATGTTGGGAAATGCAGGGTTTAGTGAGAGGGAGGGTCTGAAGAAGATCAATATCAGCAGAGAAATGGTGTTGGGGACATTGGTGGGATTGAAGGCTGATAAATCCCCGGGGCCTGATAATCTACATCCCAGAGTGCGTAAGGGAATGGTTCTAGAAATAGTGGATGCATTGGCGGTCATTTTACAGGATTCTGTAGACTCTGGAACAATTCCTGAAGATTGGAGGGTGGCTAATATAACCCCACTATTTAAAAAGGGAGGTAGACAGAAAACAGGGAATTATAGACCAGTGAGCCTGATGTCAGTAATGGGGGAAATTCTGAAAGGTTTTATAGCAGAACTCTCCCAAAAAAAGTGGAAGGATTGGATAGAGTCAGAATAGATTTATGCAGGGGAAAACCATGCTTCGAGGATGTAACTAGTAGAGTTAATGAAGGGGAGCCAGTGGATGTGGTATATTTGGACTTTCAGAAGGCTTTTGACCAAGTCACGCTTGAGAGATTAGTGTGTAAAATTAAAGCGCATGGGATTAGGGTGGTGTATTGAGATGGATAGAAAACTGGTTGGCAGACAGGAACCAAACTGTAGAAATTAACGGATTTTTTTCAAACTGACTAGTGGGGTAACGCAGGGCTCGGTGCTGGGACCCCAGCTATTCACAATATATATTAATGAAATAGGTGAGGAACAAAATATAATATCTCCAAATTTGCAGATGACACCAAGTTGGGTGGGAGGGTGAGCTGTGTGGAGGATACAGAGATCCTTCAGTGTGATTTCGACAAGTTGAGTGAGTGGCAAATGAATGGCAGATGCAGTATAATTTGGAGAAATGCGAGGTTATCCACTTTGGTAGCAAGTGGTAAAGAAGGCAAATGGTATGCTGGCCTTCATAGCGAGAGGATTCGAGTACAGGAGCAGGGATGTGTTGCTGCAATTACACAGGGCCTTGGTGAGGCCACACCTGGAGTATTGTGAGCAGTTTTGGTCTCCTTATCTGAGGAAGGATGTTCTTGCTCTCGAGGGAGTGCAGCAAAGGTTTAGCAGACTGATTCCAGGGATGGTTGGACTGACGCATGAAGAGAGATCGAATTGTTTATGATTGTATTTGCTGGAGTTCAGAGGAATGAGGGGGGAATCTCATAGAAACCTATAAAATTCTAATGGGACTGGACAGGGTAGATGCAGGAATGATGTTCCCGATGGTGGGTGTGTCCAGAACCAGGGGTCACAGTCTGAAGATACGGGGTAAACTATTTAGGACAGAGATGAGGAGAAATGTCTTCACCCAGAGAGTGGTCGGTCTGTGGAATTCGTTACCACAGAAAGTAGTTGAGGCCAAAACATTGTATGGTTTCGAGAAGCAGTTATATATAGCACGTAGGGCGAAGGAGATCAAAGGATATGGGGGGGGAAGTGGGATTAGGATATTGAGTTGGATGATCAGCCATGATCAGAATGAATGGTGGAGCAGGCTCAAAGGGTTGAATGGCCTCATCCTGTTTCTAATTCCTATGTTTCTAAAATACATTGATTTTAACCATTTACTATGATGGCTAATGGAATATTGGTTATGGTTAGGCCGTTATCTGGAGCGTAGATAATTTATGAGGGATTGTGTTTAGTCCTGGCTAAGCAGGACATGGGACATCTTAGTGTGAGGAGACTAGAGAATGTCTTATGCTTGGGCTACTGTAGTTAATGGGAGGAGCCAGGGCTGTCTGTAGTTTTGCAGTTTCGCAAAAGATTTATGAGTTGAACATTTTGTTCCGGAAATTCTCTCTCTCCAAAGGTCTGCACAGAGAAGCAGCTAACCCTGTTTGTTAAATTTATTTATCAGTGGCATTTGAACTGTATTAGGTGCTTGAACCTATACCCTCTAGTTCGCGATTCCCCAACTCTTGGAAAAAGGCTGAGTGTATTCACCCTATTCATGCCTCTCATGATCTTATACACCTCGGTAAGATCACCCCTCAGTCTCCTACTCGTCAAAGAAAAAAGTCCCAGCCTGCCCAATCTCTCCCTACAACTTCCCAACTTCTATACTCAATGCCCAGACTAATGAAGGCCAGCATGCCAAAGGCCTTCTTCACTGCCCTATCTACCTGTGACTCCACCTTTAGAGAATCATTTACCTAAACTCTAAGGTCCTTCTGTTTCACGATACTCCCTAAGGTCCTACCATTCAACGTGTCCTAACTTGATTTGACTTTCCAAAATGCAGCACCTCACACTTATCTGTATTAAACTCCATTTGCCATTTCTCGGCCCACTTCCTCAGCTGATCAAGATCCTGCTGCAATTTTTGATAACCTTCCTCACTGTCTACAATACCACCTGTTTTAGTGTCATCTGCAAACTTACTGATCATGCCCTTTACATTCTGAAATTACATTTTACGTGCAGAAAAGATTTACAAGGATGTTACCGGGACTTGATGGTTTGAGTTATAAGGAGAGGCTGGATAGACTGGGACTTTTTTCCCTGGAGCGTAGGAGGCTTAGGGGTGATCTTATAGAGGTCTATAAAATAATGAGGGGGATAGATAAGGTAGAGAGTCAACATCTTTTCCCAAAGGTAGGGGAGTCTAAAACTAGAGGGCATAGGTTTAAGGTGAGAGGGGAGAGATTCAGAAGGGCCCAGAGGGGCAATTTCTTCACTCAGAGGGTAGTGAGTGTCTGGAATGTGCTGCCAGAGGTAGTAGTAGAGGCGGGTACAATTGTGTCTTTTAAAAAGCATTTAGATAGTTACATGGGTAAGATGGGTATAGAGGGTTATGGGCCAAGTGCGGGCAACTGGGACTAGCTTAATAGTAAAAACTGGGCGGCATGGACTGGTTGGGCCGAAGGGCCTGTTTCCATGCTGTAAACTTCTATGATTCTATGATTCTCATCCATATCTTTGATATAAGTAAGAAACAGAAATGGCTCAGCATTGACTCGAGGCACACCACCAGTCCAAGGCCTGCAGACGATAAAGATCCTTCCACCATTACTCTCTGCTTCCGAACATCAAGCCAATTGTATATGTAATTTGCCAGCTCTCCCTCGATTCCATGTGACCTAACCTTCCAGAGCAGTCTACCATGTGGAACTTTATCAAAGGCCTTACTGAAGTCCATATAGACTACATCTACCACCCTGTCCTCATCAACCTTCCTGGTCACTTCAGCAAAGAACTCAAACAGATTTGTAAGGCATGATCTCCCATGCACAAAGCCGTGTTGACTACTCCTCATCAAACCCTGTCTTTCCAAGTGCCTGTATATCGTATCCCTCAGAATCCTCTCTCGTAACAGATGTGAGGCTTACCGGTCTATAATTCCCAGGTTTTCCTTCTTAAATAAGAGCACAACACTTGTTACCCTCCAGTTTTCTGGTAACTCACCCGTGGCTAACAATGATGCAAATATCTCAGCCAGGGCTCCCACAGTTTCTTCTCTAGCCTCATGCAGTGGTTTTGGACATACCTGGTGAGGGCCAGGAGATTTATCCACCGTCGTACATTTTAATATGTCCATCACCTCCTGTGCTGTAATGTAAAATGTCCCCAATATATCGGCACTAACCGTCCCGGGTTCCCAAATCTTCACAGAGGAGAAATATTAATTGAGAATCTCGCCCATCTCCTGCGATTCCACACCTATGTGTCCCCTTTGGTCCTGGAGGGATCCTATTCTCTCTCCAGTTGTTCTTTTCCCTTTAATACTTAGAGAATCCCTTTGAATTCACCTCAATCCTCTCGGCCAAAGCTACATCATGTCCTCTTTTTGCCCTCCTAATTTCCTTCTTGAGTACACTCCTGTATCCCCTGTAGACCTCCAGGGAATCCCTGAATTCCAGCTGCTTGTACCTGAGCCATGCCTCCTTCTTTTTTCTGGCCAACACCTCAATATGTTTTGGCATCCAAGGTTCCCTACTCCTGCCAGCCTTGCCCTTCAGCCTAACAGGAACATACAGACCCTGAACTCTAGCTATTTCACTTTTAAAGGACTCCCACTTCCCGGAGGTCCCTTTGCCCTCAAGCGAGCTACTCCAATCAATCCTTGCAAACTACTGTCTAATTCCATTAAAATTTGCCTTTCCCCACTTCAGAAGATGCACCTGTGGACCAGTCCTGTCCCTTTCCAAAACTATTTCAAAATTAATAGAACTATGGTCACTGGTCCAAAGGTGGTCGCCCACCATCACCCCAATCATTTGCCTTGCCCTATTTCCCATGAATAAATCAAGTCTTGCCCTTTCCCGAGTAGGACCTTCCTCATACTGCCTGAGGAAACTTTCCTGAAGACACTGAACACTCTGGCAGTGCCAGTCTATGTGAGGAAAATTAAAGTCCCCTCCTTTGACAACCCTATTACTCTGGCAAGTCTGGAAGGCAGTGGTCAGAGATGAACACTGGCTTGACGTCGGTGGGCCTGACCGTGGATGCAGGGACACAAAGAGGAAGTCTATCCTAGAGCGGATGGACCCGTCTGGCCGTGCCCATGTATATCTATGCTGCGCTCCGTCTGCAGGATTGCTGAAGACGTTGTGCAGCTTGGCGTCTTTTACTGTGTCCATCAGGAGTCTGGACGTGGTGCCAGTTTGCTGTCGGCTCTGCCGGATCGTCCAGCCGCATCGATGATGCCATTGAAGTCGCCGCCCAGAGTGACTGGCTTGGAGGTGGCCGACAGCAGTGGGAGTTGCTGAAGGACTGCCAGCCGCTCACTCTTTACGGCTGGGGCGTACACGTTAATGAGTCTGAGAGGAGCGTTTTGGGATTTGACATCTGTTTTGAGGAGGCGTCCGCCTATCACTCCTTAACATCGGAGATGGTGAAGTTGCCTCCCCGCAGCAGAATACCCAGGCTGGAGGCGCGACAATCGTTTCCTCCTGACCAGATGGATGGCCCGTAGGACCACCAGCTCGACCAGCGCCTGTAGTTGCTGAGGTGCGGAATCCCACACTCCTGCAGGAACAGGAGGTCGGTTAGCCAGGTAACTAAGGGTGACAACACATTGTAAAGTATTTTTGATGCTTCTCTCATTAATTGATGCAAATTTAAAACCCATTTTTACAAAGAAGGTTCACCACTCTCAGAGCCCAGAGTCTGTACACGTGCGTGTTCCAGCTGTTATCTGGATGTTATCCTGCAGACATAGATACATAGAAGATAGGAGCAGGAGGAAGCCTTTTGGCCCTTCGAGCCTGCTCCACCATTTATCATGATCATGGCTGATCATCCAACTCAATAGCCTAATCCTGCTTTCTCCCCATAACATTTGCTCCCATTCTCCCTGAGTGCTATATCCAGCCGCCTCTTGAATATATTCAATGTTTTAGCATCACTACTTCCCGTGGTAATGAATTCCACAGGCTCACCACCCTTTGGGTGAAGAAATGTCTCCTCATCTCTGCCTGAAATGGTTTACCCTGATCCTCAGACTGTGACCCCTGGTTCTGGACAGACCCACCATCGGGAACATCCTCCCTGCATCTACTCTGTCTAGTCCTGTTAGAATTTTATAAGTCTCAATGAGATCCCCCCTCATTCTTCTGAACTCCAGTGAGAACAATCCCAACCTAGTCAATCTCTCCTCATATGAAAGTCCTGCAATCCCTGGAATCAGTCTGGTAAACCTTCGCTGCACTCCCTCGAGAGCAAGAACCTCCTTCCTCAGAACAGGAGACCAAAACTGCACACAATACTCTAGGTGTGGCCTCACAAGGCCCTGTATAATTGCAGCAACAAATCCCTGCTCCTGTACTCGAAACCTCTCGCAATGAAGGCCAACATACCATTAGCCTTCTTTACCGCCTGCTGCACCTGCATGCTTACCTTCAGCGACTGGTGCACAAGGACACCCAGGTCCCGCTGCACTCTCCCCTCTCCCAATTTACAACCATTCGGGTAGTAATCTGCCTTCCTGTTTTTGCTTCCAAAATGAATAACCTCACACTTATACAAATTATACTGCATCTGCCATTGCTTTGCCCACTCGCCCAGCCTGTCCAGAACATACTTTAGGATCCCTGCATCCTCGTCACAATTCACCTTCCCACCCAACTTGGTTAACATCTGCAAACTTTGAGATGTTACATTTTGTACCCTCATCCAAATCATTAATATATATTGTGAATAGCTGGAGTCCCAGTACCGATCCCTGTGGTACCTCACTGGTTACTGCCTGCGAATTAGAAAAGGACCCATTAATTCCTACTCTTTGTTTCCTGTCTGCCAACCAGTTTTCTATCCACCTCAATATACTTCTCCGAATCCCATAGGTTTTAATTTTGCACAATAATCTCTTATGCGGGACTTTGTCAAATGCCTTCTGAAAGTCCAAATATACCACATCGACTTGCTCCCCCTTGTCAACTGTACTGGATACATCTTCAAAGAATTCCAACAATTTCCCTTTTAAATCCATGCTGACTCTGACTGATCCCGCCCCTACTTTCTAAATGTTCCGGTATAAAGTCCTAGATAATGGATTCAAGAATTTTCCCCACTACCGATGTTCGGCTTACTGGTCTATAATTCCATGCTTTCTCTCTACCACCCTATTTGAATATTGGAGTGACATGAGCTATCCTCCAATCTGCAGGGACTGTTTCAGAGTCTATACAATCCCGGAAGATGCTGACAAACTGTTTCAGGGTTGAAGAGCTGAGAAAACAGTCCTGGTCTGTGTCGGGCCTGTAACCTCAGCTGGGTGACATTGGGGGGGTTCTGCAGCCCTGGTGTCCAGCTTTGCACTCAGTGGGTGTTGGGGTTTCAGGTCGATCTTCTCCTGGTTTGTTGCTGCTGCCGGATAAAGGTAGCCTCAACTTCCTACAATGGCGAAACTGGAGGGGGGGTCAGGATGACTCCATTGCCGTCCATCGCCAGTTGATGACCCTCCAGCGGCAGTTGATGTTTGTCCAGGTGTGCGTCCCTGGGGACAGTCCATAGAGCACAGAGTCCTGCATCACAGAGCTGCTGGGGATGAACCTGGACAAATACCACTGCATCTCCCTCCAGACATTCTTTGCAAAGGTATATTCCACAAGGAGGTGGGCGACCTTCACATATCCCCCGCAGCCACTCCGAGGGCAGCGTGTGACGGCGTTGAGACCTCGGGTGCACATGAAGGATCTGATGGGGAGGTCCCTTCTCACCACCAGCCAAACTGGATCTTGGTGCTTGTTTGAAAGTTCTGGTGATGAGAAGTTCTGCCAGATGACTCTGACAGTCTGCTCAGGGAACTGTCCGATGATGGAGAGGAAGCGTTGCTCCCACGTGTCTGTCTTACCTTGGCGATGCGCTCCTCAGTTTTTGGTGCACGCCCCAGCCGCTCTGGACCATATCCCCAGCACCTTCAGGTTATCTGACTGGATGGAGATGACCGTATCACTGAGCATCGCGAGGCTATCAGAGACCGTCCCACTGTGGACAGCACAGGACTGCTCACCCACTCCAGAGCTGGCGCAACCCAATTGCCGATGATCTTGTCTGTGGCGATGACCGTGGCCGTGGCCATGGCGATGACCTTGGCCGTGGCGATGACCTTGGCCGTGGCGATGACCTTGGCCTTGGCGATGACCGTTGCCGTGGCGATGTCCTTGGCCGTGACGATGTCCTTGGCCGTGGCGATGAGTAAACCAAGGCGATCAGTAAACCAAGGTCCACCACACGAAGAAAACAAAAAGGGACGGTCAATAGAGAATTAACGGTGCTATATTTAACTGCGCGCAGTGTACGGAACAAGGTAGATGAGGCCCAGATTGTGACTGGCAGGTATGATGTGGTAGGCATCACAGAGACATGGTTGCAGGGGGTTCAGGACTGGCATTTAAACATCCAGGGATTCACAACCTATCGAAAAGACAGAGAGGTGGGCAGAGGGGGCGGGGTTGCCTTGTTAATTAGGAATGAAATTAAATCAATAGCACTAAACGACATAGGGTCAGATGATATGGAGTCTGTGTGGGTAGAGTTGAGGAACCACAAAGGCAAAAAAACCATATCGGGAGTTATGTACAGGCCTCCTAACAGTGGTCAGGACCGGGGGCACAAAATGCACCACGAAATAGAAAGTGCATGTCAGAAAGGCAAGGTCACAGTGATCATGGGGGGACTTCAATATGCAGGTGGACTGGGTAAATAATGCTGCAGTGGACCCAAGGAAAGGGAATTCATTGAATGTTTACAGGAGGGCTTTTTGGAACAGCTTGTGATGGAGCCCACGAGGGAACAGGCCATTCTGGACTTAGTGTTATGAATGAGCCAGACTTGATTAAAGATCTTAAAGTAAGGAGCACTTAGGAGGCAGTGATCATAATATGTCGAATTCAATCTCCAATTTGAAAGAAAGAAGGTAGAATCAGATGTAAAGGTGTTACAGTTAAATAAAGGTAACTACAGGGGCATGAGGGAGGAACTGACGAAAATCAACTGGGAGCAGAGCTAGTGGGAAAGACAGTAGAACAGCAATGGCAGGAGTTTCTGGGAGTAATTGAGGACACAGTACAGAGGTTCATCCCAAAGAAAAGAAAGGTTATCAGAGGGGGGATTAGGCAGCCATGGCTGACAAAGGAAGTTAGGGAATGCATCAAAGCAAAAGAGAAAGCCTATAATGTGGCAAAGAGTAGTGGGAAGTCAGAAGATTGGGAAGGCTACAAAAACAAACAGAGGATAACAAAGAGAGAAATAAGGAAAGAGAGGATCAAAAAGAAGGTAAGCTAGCCAGTAACATTAGGAATGATAGTAAAAGTTTCTTTAAATACATTAAAAACAAACGGGAGGCAAAAGTTGACATTGGGCCGCTCCAAAATGACGCTGGTAATTTTGTGATGGGAGACAAGGAAATAGCTGAGGAACTGAATAAGTACTTTGCGTCAGTCTTCACAGTAGAAGACATGAGTAATATCCCAACAATTCCGGAGAGTCAGGGGGCAGAGTTGAATATGGTAGCCATCACAAAGGAGAAAGTGCTAGAGAAACTAAGAGGTCTAAAAATTGATAAATCTCCAGGCCCAGATGGGCTACATCCTAGAGTTCTAAAGGAGATAGCTGAAGAAATAGTGGAGGCGTTAGTTATGATCTTTCAAAAGTCACTGGAGTCAGGGGAAGTCCCAGAGGATTGGAAAATCGCTGTTGTAACCCCCCTGTTCAAGAAGGGAACAAAGAAAATGATGGAAAATTATAGGCCAATTCGCCTAACCTCGGTTGTTGGCAAGATTCTAGAATCCATTGTTAAGGATGAGATTTCTAAATTCTTGGAAGTGGAGTGTCGGATTAGGACAAGTCAGCATGGATTTAGTAAGGGGAGGTCGTGCCTGACAAACCTGTTAGAGTTCTTTGAAGAGATAACAAATAGGTTAGACCAAGGAGAGCCAATGGATGTTATCTATCTTGACTTCCAAAAGGCCTTTGATAAGGTGCCTCACGGGAGACTGCTGAGTAAAATAAGGGCCCATGGTATTCGAGGCAAGGTACCAACATGGATTGACGATTGGCTGTCAGGCAGAAGGCAGAGAGTTGGGATAAAAGGTTCTTTTTCGGAATGGCAACCGGTGACGAGTGGTGTCCCGCAGGGTTCAGTGTTGGGGCCACAGCTGTTCTCTTTATATATTAACGATCTAGATGACGGGACTGAGGGCATTCTGGCTAAGTTTGCCGATGATACAAAGATAGGTGGAGGGGCAGGTAGTATGGAGGAGGTGGGGAGGCTGCAGAAAGATTTAGACAGTTTAGGAGAGTGGTCCAAGAAATGGCTGATGAAATTCAACGTGGGCAAGTGCGAGGTCTTGCACTTTGAAAAAAGAATAGAGGCGTGGACTATTTTCTAAACGGTGACTAAATTCATAATGCTGAAGTGCAAAGGGACTTGGGAATCCTAGTCCAGGATTCTCTAAAGGTAAACTTGCAGGTTGAGTCCGTAATTAAGAAAGCAAATGCAATGTTGTCATTCATCTCAAGAGGCTTGGAATATAAAAGCAGGGATGTACTTCTGAAGCTTTATAAAGCATTAGTTAGGCCCCATTTAGAATACTGTGAGCACTTTTGGGCCCCACACCTCAGGAAGGACATACGGCACTGGAGCGGGTCGAGCGGAGATTCACACGGATGATCCCAGGAATGGTAGGCCTAACATAGGATGAACGTCTGAGGATCCTGGGATTATATTCATTGGAGTTTAGGAGGTTGAGGGGAGATCTAATAGAAACTTACATGATAATGAATGGCTTAGATAGGGTGGATGTAGGGAAGTTGTTTCCATTAGCTGGGGAGACTAGGACCCGGGGGCACAGCCTTAGAATAAAAGGGAGTCACTTTAGAACAGAGATGAGGAGAAATTTCTTCAGCCAGAGAGTGGTGGGTCTGTGGAATTCATTGCCACCGGAGGGCGGTGGAGGCCGGGACGTTGAGTGTCTTTAAGACAGAAGTTGATAAATTCTTGATTTCTCGAGGAATTAAGGGCTATGGAGAGAGAGCGGGTAAATGGAGTTGAAATCAGCCATGATTGAATGGTGGAGTGGACTCGATGGGCCGAATAGCCTTACTTCCACTCCTATGTCTTATGGTCTTATGATGACCTTGGCCTTGGCGATGACATTGTCTGGAGTTTTTTTAATCACCAGTGAGATGGGTCCCGGGCAGGGCTGTGAGGGGGCTGTGGAAGGGGTGGGGCTGACAGAGGGGGCGGGGCTCTGAGAGGGGGCAGTGGGAGGGAGGTGGGGCTCTGAGGGGGGATTGGCTCAGACGGGGGATTGGCTGTGAGAAGGGGGCGGGGCTGACAGAGGGGCGGGGTTCCTGAGGGGGGATCGGCTGTGAGAGGGGGGCGGGGCTGAGAGAGGGGACGGCGCCTGAGAGGGTACGGGGCTGAGAAGGGGCGGGGCTCTGAGGCGGGGCGGGGCTGTGAGAGGGGGCGGGGCTGTGAGAGGGGACGGTGTATGTGAGGGGGGCGGGGCTCTGAGGGGGCGGAGCTCTGATGGGGGATCGGCTGTGAGAGGGGACGGCGCTGAGAGGGTACGGGGCTGAGAAGGGGCGGGGCTCTGAGGCGGGGCGGGGCTGTGAGAGGGGGCGGTGCTGCGAGAGGGGGCGGGTGTGTGAGAGGGGGCGGGGTGGTGAGAAGGGGCGGGGTGGTGAGAAGGGGCGGGCGCTGAGAGGGGGCGGGACTGTGAGGGGGCGGGGCTCTGAGAGGGCATTGGTCTCAAGGGGGTTCGGCTGTGAGGGGGGGCTGAGAGAGGGGACGGCGCTGAGAAGGGGCGGGGCTGTGAGAGGGGGCGGGGCGGTGAGGGGGTGAGGCTGGGAGAGGGGGCGGGGCTCAGATTGGGCGGGGCTGTGAGAGGGGGCGGGTCTGCGAGAGGGGGCCGGGGCGGTGAGAGGGGGTGAGGCTGTGAGAGGGGGGGCGGGGCTCAGAATGGGCGGGGCTGTGAGGGGGCGGGGCTGTGAGAGGGGGCGGGGCTGCGAGAGGGGGGCGGGGCTGCGGCGCCATATTTATTTCTCTCCCGAAGCGAAAAAACAGAAACAACCGGGTCAACGACAACAGGTAAACAAACCCCCCCCCCCCCCAAACACCCCCCCCCCCCAATCACCTGCTCCCCCAATCACCCCCAACCCGCCCCCCCCAATCACCCCCCCACCCGCCCCCCCCAATCACCCCCCCCCCCCAATCACCCCCCCCCAGCCCTGTACCCCACCCAACCCGCCCGCCCCCCATCACCCCCCAACCCGCCCCCCCAATCACCCGCCCCCGCCCCCCCCCCAATCACCCGCCCCCCCCAATCACCCCCCACCCGCCCCCCACCCAATCACCCGCCCCCCGCCCCCCCCCAATCACCCGCCCCCCCCCCAATCACCCGCCCCCGCCCCCCCCCAATCACCCGCCCCCCCCAATCACCCCCCCACCCGCCCCCCCAATCACCCCCCCACCCGCCCCCCCCAATCACCCGCCCCCGCCCCCCCCCCCAATCACCCGCCCCCCCCAATCACCCGCCCCCCGCCCCCCCCCAATCACCCGCCCCCCCCAATCACCCCCCACCCGCCCCCCCAATCACACGCCCCCCCAAGCACCCGCCCCCACCCCCCCCCAATCACCCCCCACCGCGCCCCCTCCATCACCCCCCCACCCGCCCCCCCCCCAATCACCCCCCACCCGCCCCCCAATCACCCCCCCCCAATCACCCGCCCCCAATCACCCCCCACCCGCCCCCCAATCACCCGCCCCCCCAATCACCCGCCCCCCCAATCACCCGCCCCCCAATCACCCCCCCCCAATCACCCGCCCCCGCCCCCCCAAGCACCCGCCCCCGCCCCCCCCAAGCACCCGCCCCCCGCCCCCCCAATCACCCGCCCCCGCCCCCCCCAATCACCCGCCCCCGCCCCCCCCAATCACCCCGCCCCCGCCCCCCCCAATCACCCCCCCCCCAATCACCCCCCCCTCCAATCACTCCCCACCCGCCCCCAATCACCCCCCCAATCACACGCCCCCCCCCAAATCACCCGCCCCCGCCCCCCCAAGCACCCACCCCCGCCCCCCAATCACCCGCCCCCCCAATCACCCGCCCCCCCAATCACCTGCCCCCCCAATCACCCGCCCCCCCAATCACCCGCCCCCCCAATCACCCGCCCCCCCAATCACCCGCCCCCCCAATCACCCGCCCCCCCAATCACCCGCCCCCCCAATCACCCGCCCCCCCAATCACCCGCCCCCCCCAATCACCCCCCACCCGCCCCCCCAATCACCCCCCAATCACCCGCCCCCCCCAATCACCCCCCACCCCGCCCCCCCCAATCACCCCCCACACCGCCCCCCCAATCACCCGCCCCCCCCAATCACCCGCCCCCGCCCCCCCAATCACCCGCCCCCCCCCAATCACCCGCCCCCCCCAATCACCCGCCTCCCCCCCCAATCACCCGCCCCCCCAATCACCCCCCACCCGCCGCCCCCCCAATCACCCGC
Source organism: Scyliorhinus torazame (assembly GCF_047496885.1). Classification (NCBI taxonomy): domain Eukaryota; kingdom Metazoa; phylum Chordata; class Chondrichthyes; order Carcharhiniformes; family Scyliorhinidae; genus Scyliorhinus; species Scyliorhinus torazame. Next base: position 32,253,394 of record NC_092731.1, read on the forward strand.
CCCCCCCCAATCACCCCCCACCCGCCCCCCCAATCACCCCCAATCACCCGCCCCCCCCCCAATCACCCCCCAACCCCGCCCCCCCCAATCACCCCCCACCCCGCCCCCCCCAATCACCCCCCACCCGCCCCCCCAATCACCCCGCCCCCCCAATCACACCGCCCCCGCCCCCCCAATCACCCGCCCCCCCCCAATCACCCGCCCCCCCCAATCACCCGCCTCCCCCCCCCAATCACCCGCCCCCCCAATCACCCCCCACCCGCCCCCCCCCCAATCACCCCCCCAATCACCCGCCCCCCCAATCACCCCCCACCCGCCCCCCCAATCACCCCCACCCGCCCCCCCAATCACCCCCCACCCGCCCCCCCCCCAATCACCCCCACCCGCCCCCCCCAATCACCCCCACCCGCCCCCCCCCAATCACCCCCCACCAGCCCTCCCAATCACCCCCCACCCGCCCCCCCCAATCACCCCCCACCCGCCCCCCCATCACCCCCAACCCATCCGCCCCCCCATCACCCCCAAGCCGCCCCATCACCCCCCAACCCGCCCCCCCATCACCCCCCAACCCGCCCCCCCATCCCCCCAACCCGCCCCCCCATCCCCCCAACCCGCCCCCCCATCACCCCCAACCCGCCCCCCATCACCCCCAACCCGCCCCGCCATCACCCCCAACCCGCCCCCCATCACCCCCAGCCCTGTACCCCCCCCAACCCGCCCACATCACCCTCCAACCCTGCCCCCCCATCACCCTCCAACCCTGCCCCTCCATCACCTTCCAACCCTGCCCCGATCATCCTCCAACCCTGCCCCCCCATCACCCTCCAACCCTGCCCCCCATCACCCTCCAACCCTGCCCCCCCCAATCACCCTCCAACCCGGCCCCCCTATCACCCTCCAACCCTGCCCCTCCATCACCTTCCAACCCTGCCCCCCCCATCACCCTCCAACCCTGTCCCCCCCATCCCCGCTCCTCCCCTCCCCCAGCCCCCTCTCGCCTGAGTCTCCCCAACCCAACAGATAATCCGGACACTTGGGGAGCCGGGGATTGGGAGGGTTCTGTTTAGCTGATGTCTCGTCAGTTTTAATCTGTGTCCCCCTCCACCCTGGACCCCCTCTGGCGCCTTCCCCACCTCTCCCCACCCCCTACCCTGACCCCCCCTCCCCCTACCCTGACCCCCCTCCCCCTACCCTGACCCCCCTCCCCCTCCCCCTACCCTGACTCCCCTCCCCCTACCCTGACCCCCCCTCCCCCTCCCCCTACCCTGACCCCCCTCCCCCTACCCTGACCCCCCCTCCCCCTACCCTGACCCCCCCTCCCCCTACCCTGACCCCCCCTCCCCCTACCCTGACCCCCCTCCCCCTACCCTGACCCCCCCTCCCCCTACCCTGACCCCCCTCCCCCTACCCTGACCCCCCCTCCCCCTACCCTGACCCCCCCCTCCCCCTACCCTGACCCCCCCTCCCCCTACCCTGACCCCCCCTCCCCCTACCCTGACCCCCCCTCCCCCTACCCTGACCCCCCCTCCCCCTACCCTGACCCCCCCTCCCCCTACCCTGACCCCCCCCTCCCCCTACCCTGACCCCCCCTCCCCCTACCCTGACCCCCCCCTCCCCCTACCCTGACCCCCCCTCCCCTACCCTGACCCCCCCTCCCCTACCCTGACCCCCCCCTCCCCTACCCTGACCCCCCCTCCCCCTACCCTGACCCCCCCTCCCCCTACCCTGACCCCCCCTCCCCCTACCCTGACCCCCCCTCCCCCTACCCTGACCCCCCCTCCCCCTACCCTGACCCCCCCCCCTCCCCCCTACCCTGACCCCCCCTCCCCCTACCCTGACCCCCCCCCTCCCCCTACCCTGACCCCCCCTCCCCTGACCCCCCCTCTCCCTGACATCCCCCCTCCCCCTACCCTGACATCCCCCCTCCCCCTACCCTGACCCCCCCTCCCCCTACCCTGACCCCCCCCTCCCCCTACCCTGACCCCCCCTCCCCCTACCCTGACCCCCCCTCCCCCTACCCTGACCCCCCCTCCCCCTACCCTGACCCCCCCTCCCCTGACCCCCCCTCCCCCTACCCTGACCCCCCCCTCCCCCTACCCTGACCCCCCCTCCCCCTACCCTGACCCCCCCTCCCCCTACCCTGACCCCCCCTCCCCCTACCCTGACCCCCCCCTCCCCTACCCTGACCCCCCCCTCCCCCTACCCTGACCCCCCCTCCCCCCTACCCTGACACCCCCCTCCCCCTACCCTGACCCCCCCCTCCCCCTACCCTGACCCCCCCTCCCCCTACCCTGACCCCCCTCCCCCTACCCTGACTCCCCCCTCCCCTACCCTGACCCCCCCCCTCCCCCTACCCTGACCCCCCCCTCCCCCTACCCTGACCCCCCCTCCCCCTACCCTGACCCCCCCCTCCCCCTACCCTGAGCCCCCCCTCCCCCTACCCTGACCCCCCCTCCCCCTACCCTGACCCCCCCTCCCCCTACCCTGACCCACCCTCCCCCCTACCCTGACCCCCCTCCCCCTACCCTGACCCCCCCTCCCCCTACCCTGACCCCCCCCCCTACCCTGACCCCCCTACCCTGACCCCCCTCCCCCTACCCTGACCCCCCCCTCCCCCTACCCTGACCCCCCCTCCCCCCTACCCTGACCCCCCCTACCCTGACCCCACCTCCCCCTAACCTGACCCCACCTCCCCCTACCTGACCCCACCTCCCCCTACCCTGACCCCCCTACCCTGACCCCCCTACCCTGACCCCCCCTACCCTGACCTCCCCCTACCCTGACCCCCCCCCTACCCTGACCCCCCTCCCCCTACCCTGACCCCCTCCCCCTACCCTGACCCCCCTCCCCCTACCCTGACCCCCTCCCCCTACCCTGACCCCCCTCCCCTACCCTGACCCCCCTCCCCCTACCCTGACCCCCCTCCCCCTACCCTGACCCCCCTCCCCCTACCCTGACCCCCCTCCCCCTACCCTGACCCCCCTCCCCCTACCCTGACCCCCCTCCCCCCTACCCTGACCCCCCTCCCCCTACCCTGACCCCCCTCCCCCTACCCTGACCCCCCTCCCCTACCCTGACCCCCCTCCCCCTACCCTGACCCCCCTCCCCCTACCCTGACCCCCCTCCCCCTACCCTGACCCCCCTCCCCCTACCCTGACCCCCCCTCCCCCTACCCTGACCCCCCTCCCCCTACCCTGACCCCCCTCCCCCTACCCTGACCCCCCTCCCCCTACCCTGACCCCCCTCCCCCTACCCTGACCCCCCTCCCCTGACCCCCCTCCCCCTCCCCTGACCCCCCTCCCCTGACCCCCCTCCCCCTCCCCTGACCCCCCTCCCCCTCCCCTGACCCCCCTCCCCCTCCCCTGACCCCCCTCCCCCTCCCCTGACCCCCCTCCCCCTCCCCTGACCCCCCTCCCCCTCCCCTGACCCCCCTCCCCCTCCCCTGACCCCCCCTCCCCCTCCCCTGACCCCCCCTCCCCCTCCCCTGACCCCCCTCCCCCTCCCCTGACCCCCCTCCCCCTCCCCTGACCCCCCTCCCCTGACCCCCCTCCCCCTGCCCCTGACCCCCCTCCCCCTCCCCTGACCCCCCTCCCCCTCCCCTGACCCCCCTCCCCCTCCCCTGACCCCCCTCCCCTCCCCTGACCCCCCTCCCCCTCCCCTGACCCCCCTCCCCCTCCCCTGACCCCCCTCCCCCTCCCCTGACCCCCCTCCCCCTCCCCTGACCCCCCTCCCCCTCCCCTGACCCCCCTCCCCCTCCCTGACCCCCCTCCCCCTCCCCTGACCCCCCTCCCCCTCCCCTGACCCCCCTCCCCCTCCCCTGACCCCCCTCCCCCTCCCCTGACCCCCCTCCCCTCCCCTGACCCCCCCTCCCCCTCCCCTGACCCCCTCCCCTCCCCTGACCCCCTCCCCTCCCCTGACCCCCCTCCCCCTCCCCTGACCCCCCTCCCCCTCCCTGACCCCCCTCCCCCTCCCCTGACCCCCTCCCCCTCCCCTGACCCCCCTCCCCCTCCCCTGACCCCCCTCCCCCTCCACTGACCCCCCTCCCCCTCCCCTGACCCCCTCCCCTGACCCCCCTCCCCCTCCCTGACCCCCCTCCCCCTCCCCTGACCCCCCTCCTCCCCTGACCCCCCTCCCCTCCCCTGACCCCACCTCCCCCTACCCTAACCCCCCCTCCCCCTACCCTGACCCCCCTCTACCCTGACCCCCCTCCCCCTACCTGACCCCCCTCCCCTACCTGACCCCCCTCCCCCTACCCTGACCCCCCTCCCCCTACCCTGACCCCCCCTCCCCCTACCCTGACCCCCCTCCCCTACCCTGACCCCCTCTACCCTGACCCCCCCCTCCCCCTACCCTGAACCCCCCCTCCCCCTACCCTGACCCCCCTCCCCCTACCCTGACCCCCCCTCCCCCTACCCTGACCCCCCCTCCCCCTACCCCTGACCCCCCCTCCCCCTACCCTGACCCCCCCCCTCCCCTATCCTGACCCCCCCCCTCCCCTACCCTGACCCCCCCTCCCCTACCCTGACCCCCCCTCCCCTACCCTGACCCCCCCCCTCCCCCTACCCTGACCCCCCCCTCCCCTACCCTGACCCCCCCTCCCCCTACCCTGACCCCCCCTCCCCCTACCCTGACCCCCCCCCTCCCCCTACCCTGACCCCCCCCTCCCCTACCCTGACCCCCCCCTCCCCCCTACCCTGACCCCCCCCTCCCCCTACCCTGACCCCCCTCCCCCTACCCTGACCCCCCCGTCCCCCTACCCT